>NC_053490.1:188389871-188689871 GCF_905171775.1 Rana temporaria
GGAAAATAAAAAAAAGCATTAGCATGATTAACAAGCCACATTTTGAGGAGTTCTGTAGAAACTGTAATTTATCACCAAGTTCCACTTAAAAGTACCGAATAGTGATAATTATAACAAGAATAAGCCACCACATAAAATTTCTTAATCATGTTTATTTATTCCACTTGTATTTCTAATAAATATAACTGTAGAAAATCTGTTTTGTAGGAATGTCATCTCAAAACATGAATATATGACAGTTGACGTGAAATCATGTTTAAAGTATCAAAGTCTTGTAGTAAATGGCATTTATTCCAGCTGCACCAGTAGATCTCCCTCTCCCACAGTTTCGCCAGGCTTGCAATGCACAGCTACTACCTGTTCAAAACATTACAATAAAGTTAGATACATAAAAGCACAGCAAAAATTATTTTAGCCAGTGTTGTAATATTCAATAGCTCTTATGTATGAAACACAGTTGTGTACACTTATCCAGAATTAGAGATTTACCAAGAATAACACAAAAAAGGCAATGTAATATTCTGAAATTAAAATTTCACTTGAATTCCCGTCTACAAAATGTTGATTATATAACCATGTTTTTTTAGGATATCACATACAACTTACTTTTCATAAACATTAATCTCTCATTATCATAGTTTTCTTAACAATTTGTAGTTTTGCAAACTGGAAACTGCAGTTACCAGTGGTTCTGTTAAATCCCCATTCCTGGCTTCTGCTAAACATATACCTGTGCAGTGTGATTCCCCCCTCCCATACTGCATGGGTTAAGAGAGGTAGGAATAAGGTAAAATAAATCTCTAATCTTAGCTCTTCAGGCAAGCACTACAGTGAGCGCTGGAAGGGCAGAGCAGAGTGGTGACTGAAAAATCACTGCTTTCCGCTCCAAGAAGATTGAAAGCTGAGCGATCAATGGCCAAAAGTAGAACAGCTGCAGCTTCACAGTGATGCTGCAGCATTGAGGCGAGTATGTATGTTTGTTTTTTAATTCCATACATCTCCTTTCACTAAACTTACACTTTTAGTTCTGTCAGTACTAGAGCCCAATATATGGGTGTTCTTACCGCCCCTTCATGCTGCAACTCTTCCATGCAATTGTGAAGCTCTCCACATCTTCATTTTTACTGTAAAGAAAGCTGGTGAACACAGACCTGCCAGTGGCAACCGCAGAGGAGATAGTACAGTTGCAACAGTGTTGTGAATAACCATACTGGAGAGCAGCACTGTTTTTTACAACACAAGCTAACACCACATGTCGGAAACTACTACACTAATCTGAGAGAGTCTGATGGAGATGGGTACAGGGCAGAAAAGAATAGCAAAATAACCTCCCAGCTGAGTGGAAGAGTACAGAGGAATCCCATAGAGGGACCACCCTGAGAAGAATGAAATGGAGTCAGGTGGCAAGGGAAAACATGATAAGCAGACATATATAACAGTCCGGACCCCACCCACAAGGCAAATCGTAAGTGTATATTCTTCTAAGGCAGAACATGGGGGGAATACAATTTTCACATAGTGTGAAAAAGCATAGGGAAGCAAAAAGGAATGTCTTTTAGCATACTTCATTGCCAAATAGTGCAAGAAAAGGAGGGGCCACCCCAGGAAGAACACAGGGAGAGGCAAGACAGAACTGATGTAGGGTTAACAGGGAGATAAAATTCTTACAGAGGCCTGTATAGGAGAGTAACCCTTTTAGCACAAGGGGAGGGCTTTGTGTGGGCGAGTCACTGCAGTGATGAAAATAGATGTTTTTCTGGAATATGACAGGACATACATTGTTGAAAGGATAAGGGTCCATGGATAGGAAGGAGATTACCACCCCTTGTGAATGTAAACTGCAACACGGTGTAGGAAATACAGTCTGCCTTGTGAAGCAGCAAATAAAAACGTGCAGCAGAGAAAAAAACATCGACAGAATACAGCAATAGAGACTTTTCGTATTTCTCTCCAAAGGGCAAAGCGAAACAAAAAGCTGGGATGTCCTTGCTCAAGGGTGGAACAACTGTCAATAGACGTCTAAAGCCTCTTACACACGCACGGTTTTCTCGGCCAGAAACAGCAAGAAAACTGCTGGCAGAGCTTTTTTCCAAGAAAACCGTGCGTGTGTATGGTATCTTGTGGAGAAAACTGCCTGGAATCTCGACGAGAAAAATAGAGAACCTGCTCTCTATTTTCTCGGCAGTGTTTTCCTGCGGAGAAACCCGAGCGTCTGTATACATACCTGCCTTCATGGAAACCCGTGCATGCTTGATGAGACTTTGGCGCATGCGCGGTAGCTTCTAAGGCATAGTGTAGGGTGTAGCAAGATGGTGGCGACGGCATCGAATGTGAGTGTATGCTCGGCATAGTTGATGATGTCACCCCGTTCTTGCCTTTCAAAAGAACAGCGGTTCTTTTGAATGGCCCATGTGTAACTCGGCGAGCAAGAAAGCTTGCCAGGAATCTCATCAGGAAAAACAACGTTTTTTTCCTGACGAGATTCCTGGCTGTGTGTACAGGGCTTTACTCCCCCCTCTTGACAAGGGGCAGGATCAAACCCTTAATGCAAAAAATGGCCAAGAACAGTTAATTTCTTCTTAAAACCCTCTTCTATAGGGTACAAGGTGTCAAAAATATCAGGAGTAGGGAATAACCTCCCAGAGTTGGGCAAATTATTATATAAGGTGTAATCAGCTTAATCAAGACTAGGGTATAGCTTTCTATAAGTAGGCCTCTTTTTTGTGCTTGAAAGAACATGTAAGGAATTTGTTGCACTGGGTGTACCAATCTAGAACGCACTGTTTTTACCAATGAACATGCAATATTCCCATCGCCCAAGTTTATGGAAAAGGCCATAAGTGGATGCTGCAGCAGATATCAGCAGGAGACTAGTGACACCATACATCAGAGTATATATCATATGCGAGAAGTTTTCATCACAAAGGTAAAGTAAAACGTTAGTAGTGCACTTTATCACTGTGATGTGACTTTCTCATGTAGATTTTGGGACATTCATTTTGACAATTCACAGTGTACGATATATACTTTTATGTATGGAATTACCAGTCTCCAGCTGGTATCTGCTGCAGCACCTACTTACTATATGGCCTTTTCCAAAAACATGTGTGAATATTGCGCGTGTACATTGGTAGAAGCAGTGTGCTAGCAATATAGACTTTATTTCAACCAATGAGTCCACAATAGCTAGCGCGGGGTTGGGAAGCTGAAGATATAACTTTCCATAATTCCGTCAGTGAAAAATCATTTGAAAACGCCACAAAAAAAGTCAGCTTTCCCTTTGTCTTCTGCAAATGAAAATTCACTAGGTAGTCCAGGTTGTAACTGTTGAAGATAATCAGGGGGTGTAGAGGCAGAATATTGTTTACAGGTGTTGGAATAAATCAGACATAACAGCAGAGACTTCTATTTTCGTAAGACTGGCTTCATGTTGTGCGTTTATGATCGGGTTCTAATTATTAGGCTCACAAACACAACATAACTTACACAATTTCTACTAAATCTCAGAAATAAATGTATTGAGTTAACAATAAACATGTGTAAATTTTAAATTGTGCCTTTTTGTGAAACTGTAAATAAGCAATGCTATAGATCTGGAGGCTGCCTTTACACTTATGTGTTGTAGTAACATTCAATCCAGAATTCCGCATGCCTGTTATAAAATGATCCAGGCATACATTTTATTAATGCAGGGCAATGTGTTTTTGTGAATAGCAATAAATATAATTTAAAAAGGTAAAAAATAAGCATTACAATATGTTGCAACAGTGCACTGCAGCACATATGCACAAGTAAGTGTGCATTGATACGTGCTTTCATGTGCCATGCGTTGTGTTAAGACCATTCAGTTACATGGGCTTCCCAATGCACATAAATCACACTAAAAAGGTATATATTTTTATTATTTAAATGCAGTACACCACAAAGCATGGTAAAAAGTGTTGTGATTTTTTTTACCTGTTTTTATGTCGTGTTGGCTGTAAGATTCTTTGCTATCCCATCTTTAGCTGGGTACTGCTATACACAAAAAAACCCACCTGATGTTTGTCGGTATGGTTAGTACTGGTATTGACACAATAGCACTTGACTTTTTGTGAAGAGATGCTCTTTCATTCTGTACCATGTTATTTGTGCTTAGTATTTACCACGGTGTATGTTATATGACAACATAGTTTTCTTTTGTGGCAAGCGCTGGTATCTTAAGCACATGCATTCCCATAACACACTGATGTGAATAGGGAATTTTTTTTTACTACTGGCTGGGGGTGTTTTAGTGATATTTCACTTTTGAAATAGAGAAAGGTTTTGAGTCCTCAAACTGTCTATTGCAGCCACAGTTGCACTCATACGTTGAACAGGAAGAGTTCCGTACAGAGTGTTCCTGATCATTCACAAAGAAAGAGATAGTAAACATAAATGAGCATTCAGGTTTACTATCTCAGTATTAATGAATGGACACCAGGTGATCAACACTGATCGCCCTAGTGTTCATTCAGGAAAGGTATACTTATAGTCAGTGGCGGCCCGTCCATAGGGATGCCCGGGCGCGGCCCCCCCTCCTGTAGTCACCCCCTCTCGCAAATAACATACATTCATGCATTGTATTGCACAAATGTATGTTATTGTTAGTTGCCAGCTGCCGCTGGTCTATTCAGATAACCGGCCATAGGGCACCGGTTACCTGAATAACGGCAGCTGGTTGGCTGAGTGGAAGGGCCTATCAGAGTACAGCCCTAGTCTCCCGGAAGGTCTATCCTCGGAACGTAAGGGGGCTGCGTTCCTTGGATAAGACTGACGGCTGTTTCAGCCAATCAGGTTTCCGGATTCTGGTTATCAGGAACCCGATTGGCTGAAGCGTCACCAAGGCGGGAGAACACATCGAGGGAGAAGGTAGGTGCATTTTACAGGGAACAGCGGTGACAATGGGCACAGAGGCGACAAAGGGCACAGTGGCATCAATTAAAGGGCACAGCACAGTGACAACAATGGGCACAGTGGCAACTAAAGGGCACAGCACAGTGACATGCACAGTGGCAACAATGGGCACAGTGGCTGCGTTTGATGGCATGGCACAGTGATGACAATTGATGGCACGGCACAGTGGTGACAATTGATGGCACAGTGGCTGCGTTTCATGGCATGGCACAGTGGTGACAATTGATGGGCACAGTGGCTGCATTTGATGGCATGGCACAGTGGTGACAATTGATGGCACAGCGGCTGCGTTTGATGGCATGGCACAGTTGTGACAATTGATGGCACAGCGGCTGCGTTTGATGGCATGGCACAGTGGTGACAATTGATGGCACAGTGACTGCATTTGATGGCATGGCACAGTGGTGACAATTGATGGCACAGTGGCTGCATTTGATAGGCACAGTGAGGCTGCAATTTTTTTTTCCGTTTGCGCCCCCCAAAAATTTTGAGCACCAGCCGCCACTGCTTATAGTCATATTTACCGATCCTCCACTGAGCCACCCTGAACATCTGGATCTGCAGGCACTCTTTTTGCTTTCACAGCCCACTGTCACTGCTGCTACAAGCAAGTAGGACTGGTGGGCACAGCAGACACAGTGCACAGTGTAGGATACACAGAAATAGTTTGCCAGGGCCCACCTGTCATTGGATTCTCATTACCGGGGTCAGCAGAGCAGCAGGGAGTCACTTTATGAGTGAAATTCTATGATCAGCAGCATGTCAGATGCTGATTATAGCTATTTATTTATTCAGCAGAGTCTGGGGGACCATTCTACAAGTTCATAGTTGCTGAAGTGACCATGAGCCTAAAGCAGAGTAGGAAATGCAACTGATGTAAGGCATACTGACTTGGCTAGCTGGGAGTGGTTGTGCGACGCCATTTGCCTTATGTTACTGGCAGCAAAAGCGTTGAACCCTCTATCCTTAAAGGAAAAATAAAACCTGCTGCTGTTACAACCTAAAAAATATTGGCGGAAGCTAGGTTTAAATTTGTTTGTCCCATATTCTATTATAATGTAAAACTAGGTGTATATATAATACCAGCCTACAAGGTGACAGTGGGGTTGATTTACTAAAGGCAAATAGACTGTGCACTTTTGAAAGTGCAGTTGCACTCTGCAAGTGCAGTTGCTCCAGAGCTTAGTAAATGATGGAGAGCTCTGCTGACTTCCATTATCCAATCATGTGCAAGCAAAATTGCAAAAACAGCATTTTTGCTGACACGTGATTGGATGATGGAAGTCAGCAGAGCTCTCCATTATTTACTAAGCTCTGGAGCAACTCCCCTTGCAACTGCACAGTCCATTTGCCTTTAGTAAATCAACCCCAGTGTGTGTCACTGCAGACCAAACAGCCTCGTCACCTTTTCACAAAATTTGGCAAAATAATGGCACTACATTACTTTGCAAGGAAGACTCAGGAAAAAAATTTTTTTTCGATAAAAAAAAAAATCACACTGAAGAGATATGTTTTCACAAGTATATTTTTCTGATGGTTCAGTGTAAAAAAAAAAATAATCCGCCGTGATTCAATTATCTACAACAATAAAAATGAAAGCCTCCAAATGTATTCATAGTTAATATAGGTTCTGAGTGTGCATGTATGCAAGCATGCGGTACCATTTTCAAAAGATCACTTAAAGAGACCTTGTTACCAACCTAAATTTATGCAAATAAATATGTTTTGCTATAAAAAGCCATTTCTAAGCACAGACCCCCTCCTCTCCTTGCATGTCATAGCCCTTTACTCTTTTGGAGTGTTCATTACTTTTTGTACCAGCAGCACATCTGCCCTCTCTTAAACTCCTTACATGATCTTTTATGTAGCTGCTGGGGAGGAGCGAAGGGGAATACTCTAAAATGTCATTTGAGTGACAGCTCTGCACCTACGAGGATTGCTGACAGCACATCCAAGATGTCAGCACCCAGTAGCAGTCTCAGGGCTTTTAGATGTCTACACAAGGGAGGATTTTACAAGTAAATACCATGTATGGAATACATTAAATCAACATATCACATTAAAGATACCTGTTCAAATGAATGGTCTGGCAACAGGGTCTCTTTAAATAGGACCCTTACCAAAAAAAAAAAAAAAAAAGAAGGTTTCATATAGTATTTACTAAGCAGGTAAAATATGAATAGTGAATGCACTTAGGTGGCTGCCTACTGACTTCTAGTGTGTGCAGTCTGACCTAACAACATTGGTTTTTATTCTACATCCAGATCCTATGTGAATGTTGGTTAAATGAGTTGTAGATAGATTTACAATGTAATGATGCTTGATCTTGTCTGTCTACTCTATACCTTTTCTAACAGCTGGTCTAATATATAGAAGCAAGATCTAAGCAATTGTTTATAACAATTTAATTCCACTTTTCATTTTCTAACAGCAAGTAAACCTTGATTGAATGTTATGGACAACAATACATATTTTTCTCCTCCAGCTTGAAACACTTTGTTACAAAAATCCAACGTATCACATAAGAGAGGAAATTACCAGTACTTTTTGTCAAACATCAAACATTACCTTGGCAGTTTTAGCAGCTGTCATACTGTTCTGCATCTTCATAGCTTCAATTACACAGATCTCTTGGCCCTCTGACACCTATCACAGTAAAATTGTACTGAATTTTAGACATACAGAACATAAAACATTGTATGCAATAACTAAAGCTGTATCAGATCTCAGAAGAAAGCAAGCTATAACATGACCAAGTATCAGATCTTCATACAAACCTACAGTATATTTATATAACATCTTACCTTGCAGTGTGAAGTACACATAAAACTCTTGTCCAATTGAGCAATTGAATATTTTACAAATTCAGGAATGCGCATAAATTATCTGGGAGCATTCATACAGAAAATGATCATATTAAAGCAACACAAATCTGCTCTACATAGGTAACGGTATTTTATTCTTAAACTAGCGGGTATGAAGAAAGCCAACAAATGAGTGACACATTGAAGAGTTTGTGAAATGTCTGGAGATGAAGCTTTAATTAGCATTTCCTGGGTGTTTGCAATGGAAATGTGAGATCTCATGCTGGCCTGGAAGATGGGACTTACTGAACATACGTTGAAGGTGTTATTTGTCCACACTACTCTTATCCAAATCTGCTACAGTCATAACCTATGAGGCCCCCGTCAGTACACACATATGACAGACACTTCTAGATTTTGTGATGTAAACTTTTAACAGAAGTCTATATTTCAGTTTTGGTATAGGGTAAAAAAAATTGTCAGTTATATTTCTCAAGGACTTTGGAATCAAGATCTCTATTGGAGTTTCAAGGTCTGCACACCTGCCGTATGGATGATTTGGCCCAACATACAGTACAGACCAAAAGTTTGGACACACCTTCTCATTCAAAGAGTTTTCTTTATTTTCATGACTATGAAAATTGTAGATTCACACTGAAGGCATCAAAACTATGAATTAACACATGTGGAATTATACATAACAAAAAAGTGTGAAACAACTGAAAATATATTTCATATTCTAGGTTCTTCAAAGTAGCCACCTTTGGCTTTGATTACTGCTTTGCACACTCTTGGCATTCTCTTGATGAGCTTCAAGAGGTAGTCACCTGGCGCAGCACCCCATCACTCTCCTTCTTGGTCAAATAGCCCTTACACAGCCTGGAGGTGTGCTTGGGGTCATTGTCCTGATGGATGGAATAGCATGCCGCTGCAAGATGCTGTGGTAGCCATGCTGGTTCAGAATGCCTTCAATTTTGAATAAATCCCCAACAGTGTCACCAGCAAAGCACCCCCACACCATCACACCTCCTCCTCCATGCTTCACGGTGGGAACCAGGCATGTAGAGTCCATCCGTTCACCTTTTCTGCGTCGCAACAAAGACACGGGGGTTGGAACCAAAGATCTCAAGTTTGGACTCATCAGACCAAAGCACAGATTTCCACTGGTCTAATGTCCATTCCTTGTGTTCTTTAGCCCAAACAAGTCTCTGCTTGTTGCCTTTCTTTAGCAGTGGTTTCCTAGCAGATATTATACCATGAAGGCCTGATTCACATAGTCTCCTCTTACCAGTTCTAGAGATGTGTCTGCTGCAAAAGGTGGCTACTTTGAAGAACCTAGAATATGAAATATATTTTCAGTTGTTTCACACTTTTTTGTTATGTATAATTCCACATGTGTTAATTCATAGTTTTGATACCTTCAGTGTGAATCTACAATTTTCATAGTCATAAAAATAAAGAAAACTCTTTGAATGAGAAGGTGTGTCCAAACTTTTGGTCTGTACTGTACACCCACCCATAACTGACCATTTTTGATTGAAATTACATTTTACCCTAGCTTTCAAGGGGACACCAACGCTGACCATACCTGGATAGAAAATAGTTTTTAAAAAGCATTCGATATGCCCAATCATTCGACTTTTGACATTTTAGTGGGCTAATTTTGAATCTCAAAATGATAATTTTAATAGAAAAATACGAACTGCAATGTCGGATTTTTTCCCCAAAACAATTGATTTTTGAAAGATTAGTAGAAAAATACGGACCGCAATGTCTGTTTTTTCCCCCAAAACGAATAATGTTGGAAAGATTAGTATACTACTAATCTTTCCAAAATCAATAGTTTTGGGGAAAAAAATGCGACATTGCGGTTCGTATTTTTCTATTAAAATTGCCATTTCGAGATTTAAAAATTAGCCCACATAAATTTCAAAAGTCGAATGATCGAGTCAAACTTTAAAAAATTCTACGAAAGGTAAAAAAAATTGATTATTGGTCACAGCCCAAATTGCTATGATAGATCGAATTGATCGAAAACAGTTTGATAAATCGACAGTGCATGCGTGTGTTAAAATGTAACCCCGAAAGTCAATTTAACAAGCTTATCCAGTCCCATTATTGCCAGCATAGCAATTGCTACCTTCCTATTCCTCTGAGCATCCATAGCTGGACCACAATCCACGACTAGGCCAACAGAATGTACTGTAACTACACCTCCGACTATGTATGTGTCGTGCATGGCAACGATGTATTACGTGTTTCAGTGGCAGAATTCCCAAAGGTCAAAAATTCATTACATAATTTCCGCTGATCGCATAATCGATCAAGGAAAAATTGACTGTTTGTTATCGATCGATAATATGACGATAATTGGGGCACATCTATTGATACAATGATGGCGTTATTGCATGCAGGTTCGACAGATTTTTTTTATTCCAAACGTTTTTGTTTAACAATTTTCTATTCGTGTATGGCCAGCATATCTCCACCCGATCAATAGAGATATTACTTGCACACTTGTTTGACCAGGTTATGTCTTATTTTTAATCCAGTGAAACATTTTGGAAGGCATAAATATTTCCTATTGTTATCAAGAGACAATTGTATTTTATTGACGATTTTCCCCAGCGACTTGTGTTGGGGGGGTGACTGTATAGTGCATTTTGTCGACAGTGCTGGCTCATGAAAAAATGTGTATACAGTATCAATATAAAATGTTTGTTTAATGTTGTTTTTAGGACCGTGAGACAATATGCTTGCACTGCTATGGCAATAGTCATACTGTAAGCATATTCTTTGTAAAATAAAATATAACTAGTTTAATCATTTGTTAAAGCACATCCAACCAAAAAAATGTGAATATGTATTGGGCCCAAATACAGTAGTATTATGTACTGTAATATGGTACTGTAAAAAAACTACATTAATCAAAAATAAGACATTCCTACATTATAACATTGACCAACCACTCCTGAAAAGCTTATGCAGTTTCAAGCTGATATAGATTAAAAAGAAAAGGCATACACAAATGTATAGATAGGGAGAAACTTACTTCAATTCTAGAGTTACATTCTACAAAGGAAAAAAAATGAGATCACTGGTCACAGCCCAAATTGCTATGACAGGCTGTTTTCAGAGCTACTCCTACAAAATGGTCACAAGCCTTACAAGTCTCTCTGATAAACCCAATCTGCACTGATGTATTCTGTACTCCTTGTCTAATTGGTATAAAGTTTGCAGATCTCGGTCCTGTATCTTTCATCCAGCTTGCTGCATCCTCTCCTTTGACATGGAGGGTCGTAGGTCACCTTCACATCCGATTATCAAAGTAACACTCATTAAGCAGCAGTCTGCCTTGTACCGCAATGCATTAGATTGAAGGAACCGTCAATGTGTATAGTCAACCGATTTTAGCGTTTTAAGGAAGTTTGGATGTGACACGGCACTGCCACAATCTTAAGTTTCAGACATCTCCAGCTGATGATTAATTATGGGTGGTGGGAAATAAAACCCAGTAAAGCCAGCTGCTTGCCATTGTTGGCAAAATTACTATAATGGATATACGCTGCCAATTTTCTATTTTATTGGCAAGCCTTCCAAATGCAATTAGGGGAGTTATAAATGATATGGAAATCTATCAAGTCTCTTTCATTTTTAAAGAAGGTCTTCCCAGGAGACTTATCTTCAAACCCATCATTGACTTTGTTGTGTTAATGATGTATACTTTTTTTCATTTCTAATTAAAGCACCTGACAACTTTTTGGAGGTTTTCTAATGTGGCATCGATGTGCCGCAGGAAAACCATCACACTTACATTTTAGAACCCCCTCCCTGCCTCTGGTCTAATTCAGTGAGGTGGCCAGCAAAACCTGAGACACATGATATAAAAGGCATGGAAAAGAATGGTGGACATTTATCATAAGCTCTGTTGCTTGCCCAGTGCTATTTGCTTTGGAATAAAAGCATGAAAATCTAATGCAAGAGCTAAAATTGCAGACGTAAAGGATGACTGCACAGTGCTCTATTTCTCAATTTCATCCTTCAGAGTCAGAAAATGGGGTGATACAGTTACTGGATGAGATTTACAGTAACAGCTGTGCTCTTCCCACACAGGGGAGGGACTTCTAATGTGCACAGGTCTGCTTGGAGCAGACAGGAAGCAACAAAGCATGATGCCATTCCTTTTAAGGCTACGCAGGAACAGTTATAGCCAATTATAAAAGCTGTGCATTTGCATTATAAAGATGTTATCAGTTATTTGTGCTAGAGAATTTAGTGCTGCAATTCTAAAAAAAAGGAAAATTATATATATATTTTACAAAGTTAGAGTATTTTAGATTTTGTCTAATCTGTTCAGCTGTAACACTGTGAAAAGCACAGGAAACCGTGCCAGTGGCATATGGCTCTCTATTGTGCTAAACATTCATACTAAAGACAGGTTCATCAGTCATTAGAGTATCTGGGTAAAAAAAATTAGCTTCTGATGGATGGTATTTAGAGCTTACCTGCTGCTAATACATTACCGAAGAAACACAGGTTTCCAAACCCACATGACATTAGAAATTGCAGACCATGAAGTAAAAAACTACATCATGTACGCCAGGTTATACAATATAATAAATAAGCTATTTCAACTCTGCGTAAAATTGGGCCCGCTGCAAGGGACCTTGGGTCAGGCCTGCACAGGCCAATTAATGCACAGCACCTGCTGTATAGAAGCAGCACACGAAGCACTTCCGAATCATTTTAGCAATTAAAACAAAACTGTTTCCTGCCTATTTCAACAGTAACTGTTTCAATGCAAGACTAAGCACCAAAACCATTATGAAATCACTAGGTAACAAAAAAAAAAGCATTTTTAAGGGGGGGTGTGAGGAGACGGTTGGGATAAATCTGCAGTGTGAAATAGAACCCTTCTTTTGTTCTCTTACACTGTCAGCCTTCTGCCTAATTTGGCAGAAAAACAGAGGGCTTGTGGTGGCCTTCCACAGTATCACCTTCTGCTGCACTCTGGCCCCCTAAAAAGACGGATCAATATCATCCCTGCTGATTTTCCTTCAAAAGTGGAAATCCTTCAATTACAGTTTTTTGAGGGGGGGTGCACAGGTGCAAGATTTTAATATGTATCTTGGACTGTGAATAAATTCTCAGCTCATTGACATGATCCCCAACGAATAGTCACTTTTGTTAACATATGTGCATTGCATTAGAATTAACTGCTCCAGGTATTGATTGAAAAAAAACTAAACTTAGAGAATTAACTAGTTCCTTATAACAAAGGAGCCAAATAAAAATAGGTTAAATTCTTGGAACATTGCTTAATGGCAGACATATATATCACAGTGATGTAATGCTCACATACGTTTGTCCATTAAACAGTTTTTTGTACAGCAGCAAATGTGACATTCACTAGTGGTGAATCAATGTGGTTTAAAAACACATGCACCAGAAAGATTCACCTGTATTGAATGTTTGGTGAATATCAGATTCACTGCTTTATAAACGTACCCCTAAGTGTTAAAATTGCATTATTGCCGCCAGAAAATTAATGTTAATCAATTCTCCCTGTTCCATATCTGTACCCAATGCAAATTTCTTCCTTGGGCATCAAAGCACTGCCTGACCAAATGAAAGTATTTGAAATAGCCCTGAATAAAAACATTCTGGGCCAGATCCACGTACCCTGGCGCATTTTTCCGTCGGGCGTAGCGTATCTAAGATACACTACGCCGCCGTAACTTACTTTTTTTGAATCCTCAAAGAATGCGCGCCGTAAGTTACGGCGCCGTAGTGTATCTTTGGCGGCATAAGGGCGCGCAAATCAAATCGATGTGATGGGGGCGTGTTTTATGTGAATACGTCATGACCCGACGTAAACAAAGTTTTTTTTTACGGCGCATGCGCCGTCCGTCGGGGTATCCCAGTGCGCATGCTCGAAATTAAACCGGAACAAGCCAATGCTTACGACGGTGACGTCATTCTACGCAAGTCCCTATTCGCGAACGACTTACGCAAACAAAGTAAAAAATTCAAAATTCGACGTGGGAACGACGGCCATACTTAACATTGAGTTCGCCTCATATAGCAGGGGTAACTATACGCCGGAAAAAGCCGAACGCAAATGACGTAAAAAAAAAGCGCCGGCCGGACGTACGTTCGTGGATCGCCGTATCTAGCTAATTTGCATACTCAACGCGGAATTAGACGGAAACGCCACCTAGTGGCCGCCGGAAAAATGCACCTAAGATCCGACGGCGTACTAAGACGTACGCCTGTCGGATCGAGCCCAGATGCAGTCGTATCTTGTTTTGTAGATACAAAACAAAGATACGACACAGGAATTTTGAAATTACGCGGCGTATCAATAGATACGCCGGCGTTATTCTTCTGTGGATCTGGCCCTCTGTGTTTTACAGTGTTCAGGACACATATTGAGGTAGAAATCATTCTGCCTCTATTACCTTATAACATACATATCTTAATCACTGTATGATTTCATATTAATATGATCTGCAGATTATATAAATACTAATAATAGTCACTGTCTGCTGTGCTGTATTACATTTGAATTATATCTGGGTTAAGATCACCTAGTTACTGATTATTTTGCTTATAATTCTGGTTCAGATGCTTTTTTTTCTTCCAAGCTATCACCATGCTAGTTCGATTATTTTGTGCTAGAACTAGAATCGAGAAGATATCCTGCAAGGCCTCCTATCTGCATCCACCTGTTCAGGCTTTTATGTATTATAGACTGTTGCCTAGAAACAAGCAGTCAAAACTGACCAAAAATGTATCTGCTTCTTCTTTATATTTAAACTACAATTACAACTTCCAAACGTGATGCTGGAATCATAAATGATACTATGCTGAGCATTATGCTGAGATCTGTAAATACACAAAACATTTTTTTTTTTTTTTTCATTGATATCTTTTCTAGAAAGTAAAACTGGTTTACTATATAGGAAAACCCACAAATCCAAACATAATTGGATGCCAATGTCTGCTTAATACATGTTGTCTGTGTCTCTTCTAAACATGTTTCTGAACACAATTCTCCAGCTCAAATAGAGTAGGTGGGAGGACAAGATTTGTCATGACATTCGATTAAGATGGCTGCTAACAGGATTAGAAAGCAGCTGTCACTTTGTGTTACTTGGTAGCACAGACAAAAATACAGATCTATAAGATGAAAACTTGGACAGAAACACTCAATATGACTAGAGATTAGAAAAGAAGGCCTGAATGCCCAACTTAGTATCTGCAGTCTACAATGTACCAAGCCTTCAAGATAACAAGGGCCTCTTTTACCAACACCAGCTGTATCATATGAAATATGTATAAACCAATCTGTAAATAAACGAGTAAAAGAAGAAATGAGTGTGCCCTAAAATACAAACACTTTATAAAACATTACATTTAATTTATAGGTAGAAAACACGGATGTGTAAGGGATCAATCATGACCTGTGTAAATCTATTTCCACCTGCCACAAATAAAAAAAGAAAAGAAAATATAAATACAGCATCATTTTTGTTCAGCACTATTTTGTAAAACGTTATCTTCCTATTATCACCTGCCGCAAAAAAAAAAAAAAAAAGGATACAGCGTAATTTATCTTCAGCACTGCTTTGAAGACTGCGCCCAACAATTCAATCTAGTGTAACTGCACTTGCTGTTATTAGTCCAGCCAGTAATGGTCAGGACAGTCTTGAAGTCACTAAGACCTCTTTTACACTGGGGCGTTTTTCAGGCACTTTGGTGTTAAAAAAAGAGAGCCTGAAAGAAGCATCATCTGCAATCCCAATGTGAAAGTCCGAGTGCTTTCAGAGCCCTTTCACACTGCCAGTGCCCGAAAAATGATAGTAAAGCACCGCTAAGACCCCTTTCACACTGGGGCGTTTTTCAGGTGCTTTGGCGTTAAAAAAAAAAAATTTACTCAATGGGAAGCGCTGCAAAGAAGCTGCTTGCAGTACTTTTTCTTGACGCCCTGCCAGCGCAGCGCCTCAGTGTGAAAGCATTCGGGTTTTCACTATGAAATTGCAGATGAGGCTTCTTTCAGGCGCTTTTTTTTAATGCTAAGACCCCTCCACACTGGGGCATTTTTTTTTAGTGTGAAAGAACGCAGGCTTTTACATTGGGATTGCAGATGCAGCTTCTTTCAGGCGCTTTTAATAACGCTAAAGCGCCTAAAAAACGCCCCAGTGTGAAAAGGGGTCTAAGTCCTAAGAAAAATGTAAAGCTCCCCAATTTATTGACTTCTAATACTGTGTCATATAGAGAGAGAAGTTTGAGTCTTTGCTGTGCCTCTGAAAATGGATCTGCGGCAGATCACTTCTCATAGGGCGTTTGACAAGTGACTGGGAGGCAATAGTACACAATATCACTGCCTGTTTTAACCTTGTAAGCCTGTACCACAAACACATGCAAGTGCACTGTGGTTGTGGTGCGGCCCCATTAACTTGATTAAGTTAGAGGGTAACATCAACCTGCAACTAAACCAGCTATTTTTCTGCCCACCAGCCACAAGCGTAAACTAGGCCTAAAACCAACTTTCATCTTCAGTGCAAGGATATTCAAAACTGATCTAAATGGAAGTGCTGGCTTTCGCTTTAAACAAGGTACTAGCTGAATTCAGCCTCCTTTTGAAGCCTGCTAGCAGCTTATTTAACCACTTGACCTCTGGTAGGATTTACCCCCTTCATGACCAGGCTGTTTTTTGCTATTCAGCACTGTGATACTTGAACCACTTAAGGACCCCTCACTGTATATATACGTAATTTAAAAAAAAAATGGATATCTCGTTAACGGCAGCAGCCGCTGCCACAACCGAGATATCCATCTTTTCAGTGAGCGGTCCTGTAAACGATAACAGTGGTCTACGCAGCAGATTCGCCGCAAGATCACCGTTATCGGTGGTGCTTACCAGAGCCGACGGCAGTGGCGGAGGCGATCGGGTCCTGTCCCCTGCTCGGCTGGGATACGAGTGAGGGCAAGATGGCCCCCACCCGTCTCCATAGCAAGGCAGAAGCAACGTCAAAACGTCACTTCCGCCCATGCTTCTTAAACGGTAATTTTCTTCTAATTTTTTCCAAATGACACATTTTATTTTTTTGCATTTAAGTCTAAATATGAGATCTGAGGTCTTTTTGACCCCAGATCTCATATTTAAGAGGACCTGTCATGCTTTTTCTATTACAAGGGATGTTAACGCAGTGCCGACTTCCTGGTGGGCTCTGCATGCGGAGTGTGAGCTCATCCCCAGAAAGGATCTATAATTTTAATGGTAGGTTTATTTGGAAATGGTATTAGAGAGACAGGATAACAAAAAAAATATCCAGAGAAACACATTTCAAAAAAGTTATAAATTGATTTGCATTTTAATGTGTAAAATAAGTATTTGATCCCCTATCAATCAGCAATATTTCTGGCTCCCAGGTGTCTTCTATACAGGTAATGGAATTAGATTAGGAACACTCTCTTAACCACTTAAGGACCGCCTCCTGCACATATACGTCGGCAGAATGGCACAGCTGGGCACAAGCACGTACCTGTACATCCTCTTTAGGTGACCAGCCGTGGGTCGTGGGCGCGCGCCCGCGACCCGGTCCGAAGCTCCGTGACCGTGGGACCCTATCGCCGCTGGAGTCCCACGATCGGTCTCCGGAGCTGAAGAACGAAGAGAGCTGTGTGTAAACACAGCTTCCCCGTTCTTCACTGTGGCGCTGTCATTGATCGTGTGTTCCCTGATATAGGAAAGCACAATCAATGACGTCACACATCCAGCCCCGCCCCCTACAGTTAGAAACACATATGAGGTCACACTTAACCCATTCAGTGCCCCCTAGTGGTTAACTCCCAAACTGCAATTGTAATTTTCACAGTAAACAATGCATTTTAATAGCATTTTTTACTGTGAAAATGACAATTGTCCCAAAAATGTGTCAAAATTGTCCGAAGTGTTTGCCATAATGTCGCGGTCACGGAAAAAAAATCACTGATCGCCGCCATTAGTAGTAAAAAAAGAATTAATAAAAATGCAATAAAACTATCCCCTATTTTGTAAACACTTTAAATTTTGCGCAAACCAATCGATAAACGCTTATTGTAATTTTTTTTACCAAAAATAGGTAGAAGAATATGTATCGGCCTAAACTGAGGAAAAAATTAAATGTTTTATATATTTTTGGGGGATATTTATTATAGCAAAAAGGAAAAAATATAGAATTTTTTCAAAATTGTCGCTCTATTGTTGTTTATAGCGCAAAAAATAAAAACAGCAGATGTGTTCAAATACCACCAAAATAAAGTTCTCTTTATGGGAAAAAAAGGACGGCAATTTTGTTTGGGAGCCACGTCGCACGACCGCACAATTGTCAGTTAAATCGACGCAGTGCCGAATCGCAAAAACTGGCCAGGTCCTTTACCTGCATTTTGGTCCGGGTCTTAAGTGGTTAAAGGGAGTGCTCCTAATCACAGCTTGTTACCTGTATAAAAGACACCTGCTCACAGAAGGAATCTCTCTACCATGGCCAAGACCAAAGAGCTGTCCAAGGACAGGAACAAGATTGTAGACCTACACAAGGCTGGAATGGGCTACAAGGCCATCTCCAAGCAGGAGGTTGACAACAGTTGCTTTGATTATTCGCAAATGAAAGAAACACAAAATAACTGTCAATCTCCCTTGGTCTGGGGCTCCATGAAAGATCTCACCTCGTGGAGTTTCAATGATCATGAGAACGATAAGGAATCCGCACAGAACTACACAAAATAATCTTGTCAATGATCTGAAGGCAGCTGGGACCATAGTCACCAAGAAAACAATTTGTACCACACCACGCCGTGAAAGACCTAAATCCTGCAGCGCCTGCAAGGTCCTCCCTACTCAAGAAAGCACATGTACAGGCCTGTCTGAAAATTGCTAATGGACATCTGAATGATTCAGAGGCGAACAAGATGAAAGTGTTGTGGTCAGAAGAGACAAAAATCAAGCTCTTTGGCATCAACTCAACTCGCCATGTATGGAGTAGAGGGATGCTGCCTATGACCCCAAAAACACCATCCCCACTGTCAAACATGGAGGTGGAAACATTATGCTTTGGGAGTGTTTTTCTGCTAAGGGGACAAGACAATTTCACTGCGTCAAAGGGACGATGGACGAGGCCCGTGTACCGTCAAATCTTGGGTGAGAACCTCTTTCCCTCAGCCAGGGCATTGAAAATGGATCGTGGATGTGTCTTCCAGCATTCAAATGACCAAAAACACACACAAAGGAGTGGCTCAAGAAAAATCACATTAGGTCCTGGAGAGGCCTAGCCAGTCTCCAGACCTTAATCCCATCGAAAATATGTGGAGGGAGTTGAAGGTTCGAGTTACCAAACATCAGCTTCAAAACTTAAATGACTTGGAGAGGATCTGCAAAGAGGTGTGGGCCAAATCCCTCCTGAGAAATGTGCAAACCTGGTGGCCAACTACAATATTTGACCTCTGTGAGAAAACAAGGGTTTTGCCACCAAGTACTAAGTAATGTTTTGCGAAGGGGTCAAATACGTATTTCACTTATTAAAATGCAAATCAATTTATAACTTTTTTTAAATGCATTTTTATGGATATTTTTGTTGTTATTCTGTCTCTCACTGTTAAAATAAACATACCATTAAAATTATAGACTGATTATTTTTTTGTCAGTAGGCAAATGTACAAAATCAGCAGGGGATAAAATACTTTTTCCCCTCACTGTACATGCAGTGCACACTGCAATAAAGTTTTGAACCGTCATGAATGGGTTACATTCATAACAGCTGTGATTACTATTGTGGGGTATGATTTCCCCAAAACTATAACATGGTACATGTGTCCTATGATTGGCCTAGGTACCATGTGATAGCTTTGGGCCAATCACAGCATCACAAACCCATTCATAACAATTGTATATACATTGTGATCATGTGATTGCATAGCAATCATATATTACCCCAGCCGCTCAAAGTGGTCTGGGTATCAGGAGCTGCAATCTGCTGGGGGAGTGGTGCGCTGATCAGTTGGTGACGTACATGTATGTTATACAGCCTGCCTGTGTTACCCTGCTGCAGTAAATGTACTGTGGTTTCCATCAAGATCTTTATTAACCACTTCCTTACTGGGCACTTAAACCCCTTCCTGACCAGAGGACTTTTTGCGATTCGGCACTGCGTCGCTTTAACTGACAATTGCGCGGTCGTGCGACGTGGCTCCCAAACAAAATTAACGTCCTTTTTTCCCCACAAATAGAGCTTTCTTTTGGTGGTATTTGATCACCTCTGCGTTTTTTATGTTTTGCGCTATAAACAAAAATAGAGCGACAATTTGGAAAAAAAATAAAATATTTTTACTTTGTTGCTATAATAAATAGCTCAATTTTTTTTTTTACGTTTTTTTTTTATCCTCAGTCTAGGCCGATACGTATTCTACATATTTTTAGTAAAAAAAAAAAAAAAAAATCGCAATAAGCGACTGGTTTGCGCAAAAGTTATAGCGCCTACAAAATAAGGGACAGAATTCTTTTTTTTTTTTACTAGAAATGGCGGCGATCTGCGATTTTTATTGGGACTGCGACGTTATGGCGGACACATCGGACACTTTTGACACATTTTTGGCGCCATTCACATTTATACTACAATCAGTGCTATAAATATGCACTAATTACTGTATACAATTTTTTTTTTACTAGAAATGGCGGCGATCTGCGATTTTTATTGGGACTGCGACGTTATGGCGGACACATCGGACACTTTTGACACATTTTTGGCGCCATTCACATTTATACTGCAATCAGTGCTATAAATATGCACTAATTACTGTATAAATGCTTTTTTTTTACTAGAAATGGCGGCGATCTGCGATTTTAATTGGGACTGCGACGTTATGGCGGACACATCGGACACTTTTGACACATTTTTGGCGCCATTCACATTTATACTGCAATCAGTGCTATAAATATGCACTAATTACTGTATAAATGTGACTGGCAGGGAAGGGGTTAACACTAGGGGGTGAGGAAGGGGTTAAATGTGTACCCTAATTAGTGTTCTAACTGTGGGGGAGGGGGGGTGACTGGGGGGGGGTGACCGATCTGTGTCTCTATGTACAAGAGACACAGATCCGTCTCCTCTCTCCCCTGACAGCACCGTTGTCTGCGAGAGCCGGGAATGAGAGATGATCTCATATGTAAACATATGAGATCATCTCTCATTGGCCGCACAGATCGCCTAGGAAACGGCCGCTCCGATTGGCCGTTCACGGCGATCTGTGACTGGCTGTGTCCAAGGGACACGGCCAGCACAGCAGTTCCCCGCTGCGCGCTCGGGAGCGCGCGCGGGGAACGCGAAAAGGGGAGGCCGTAAAAAGACGGCCTGTTAGAAATTGGGAGCCGCGCTGAGGCCGTACAAAGTCGTACGGCCGTCAGCAAGTGGTTAAACATCTCCTAACTGGAGCTAAAGGTGCTTGTATCCATCTAAAGCTGGGTAAAAACATTCAGTTTTTTTTTTAAATCATCAAGAGGGCTGAAGGAAAAATAAAAAAACAAACTGACAGATCCCAGCATCAACGCATTGATGTGTGATGTGATGCAGGAATCTCTCCTACTGAGACAATGTATTCGCCCCCGCCCAAATACACTGATCAGTGTTTGCAGCCATTAGTTGCAAGTGCTGATCGAATGCTGATTTATCAACAGTCAGTAGACCAGCTTCTGTTCAACAGACAGTGGTATACATGTACCAAAAAAAAATAAAAAATAGCGGGCACCGGCTGAACCAGCTGATTTTCAGTACATGTGCACTGGGCTTGAAAGCTTTTCAAATTTGTTGTAAAGCTTGCTGTACACAATGCTCTTGTACAAACTGAAGCCCATGTGAATAGAGCAGATATACCTTTTAATAAATATTAATTTAGGTATTTTATGCAAGTTGTAGTTGGCTTCATTATAACTTCAGTCAAAGCATGGTAAACTAAATGGCAAGCCAGATGCAAAATTTGCCACAACTCTGATTACAACGATTTTAAATGTATTTCAATTATAACATATCTATAAATTTGATGCAAGAGACTTCCAAGTGATTTTACATCTTGAAGGTAATGAATCTTAATTTTAACATATTTTGCAACATAAACAAAAGCTATGTTTTACTAGCCATGATTGCTAGAGTTGAGTTGGATTCTAAATCCTTCAGTCTCACCTCTGAATTGTTATTTGGTTTCCATGGCTTTCCATGGGACTTTTGTTAATCTTGTTTGGAGCTGTGGTGGTTTATCTTCTGCATGTGGCCCATAGGAGAGGTGTTAGGCTCTGCAAGTGCATATTTGTTATATTCCCCCCAAAAGCTTTTGTTCTCCAAAGATAACACCGGTGCCAAGGGTTCTGCTCAGTTCATAAGTGTGCATGTTCGGCTGAAACAACCATACAATTGTTTTGGAAAGATCTTTCAGAAAAAGATGTTTTGGCAGGCAGACAATCTGACTCACCTCATCTCTGTGGTTTGCCTATGGCTTTGAACATTTCAAATCTGTTTGTGTATGATAGAATTCAAGGCAGAGTTCAAGCTCAGTAATCATAAGCTTTCAGTCTTTCGCATTAACTACTGACAACACAGATAACCGATACCAACACACAAACACACACAATCACAGTTTAAAGTCTAAAGTCATGTTATATCCAGAGGCTAATAGATCTATGATCCAAACAAAACTCTAAATAAAAACAAGGTGAACTGAAAGCTTCTCCTTTGTGCCAAAGACAAAAAATGCTGTTAATAGAATCTTTTGGCTAAATTTAGTGCATAGCCTTTCTTCTATGGCACTACAACCCACTTGTTTGAGCTATGCACAAATAAAGTAACCTAGAACCAATTGGTCTCTACACATTAGTGTATTCCAGGAAAGGACATAAAAACTGAATAACACTTTAATTTATCTAAAGAACATGAAAAAATGAGAAAATAGCAATGATCAACATCAGCCCAAAGACACTATTATAAATAATTTTTTTCTTACTTTTTCAACTATGTTACCCTTTAGCTGGCCATAGATGAATGGAATCGCATCCGGTTCAGCAGGGATTGGCTAAAATTCGATTTATATATGGGCAGGCTGGTTGTACTTTAATCAATCCATCGATCATCTTCAGTACAACCAGCCTGTCAGATCTTTTGCATATGATTCCTGTCGGCAGCTACAGCTGCCAGCAGTAATCGTCGTGATCTGCAAGCGGGGAAGGCTCCCCACTGGCAGAGCACAATAGCGCTGCGGGAAGCAACACTCACTGTATTGATGGGGAAATAGAGCAATTTTCTTTCCTACAACTAAAGACAATTGTACCATATATGTCTCTCTTTAGTCTCTGTGTACTTGTATTTTATAGAAAGGTTTGCTGAAAGATTGTAAAGTTGGTCATACACAAGTGGATTTGCTAGAAATTTTGACCACTTTCGCAAACACAAACAAATGGGTCAATCCAACATCCCTGCTACATAAATTAAAAACTGATGGTGGTAGGATGGCTTGATCTATTTGTATATGCTAACAAAACCTAGTTGAAAGTTGTGTAACCGGCTAACGAATTGCCATGTGTATGGCCAACATAAGTAAATTTACAATTAATGACATTCATAAATGCCATAATGGAAGAAAAACTGATTACAAACATATGATAAATCGATTTCCAGTAGAATGTAAACTTTGTAAGACACTCTTTTGGGGAAAGTTTTTAACCATCGATAATTTTTTTAGCCCATAGTCATCCTAGACAGAAGTACACCCCAGATTCCAGTCCACTGATTGGACGCACTGTGCGCCTTCATTAAATCAATATTAAAGACCATGAACGACTTGGAGACCACTGCCTTAAACGTAACAACAATTCAAAAGCATTCTGTTCTGCTGCACTCAGGCATGCTGACTGTTTGAATCTCCTACTGTCTGTAAGCAGAAGAAATGGGTTTCACACAATGTGTGATAAGGTGAATCAATTTTTTACAGTCTGCTTTCTAGTCTCTTCTTAGGAAGTGTATAAAAAATAAATATTTAAACTTACACTTTTAGTTAACATGATAGTGACACAAGAAAATGAAATTTTCTCTCGCAATTGCGCTACGCTTTACAAAAGAGAATAGTGGTTCTTGTACAAAATAAAAGGAAAAACAAATGTAAATATCCCACAGTGAGTAAGAAGGTGTGGTGTTTTCATTTGCATGCCAAGGCTGGGCCTTTTAAATATTCCTTTCCAAATGACTTCAGCGAATGGTTCATGTTAGCTGACTCAAATACATTTTGTTACAATCTACCAAATATATTTACTTGCCCTAATTTTTCCATCCGTCAGGCTTTGTTGCTCTTTTTTTTTTTTACAATACCATTGACTTAAAATAAAAAATAAACAAACTAATTTATAATGAACAAAGCAATGGAATTCAGTAAATACATAAATATAATAAAAAAAGGTTCCATGTATACAATACTTTAGTCGGTTTTATGAATAAATATCCTTTTGGAAGTTATATTGCAACACTTTAAAATATGCAAACTCTAAAAAAATTACTTTTTTAATTTATGTTATGTATTTAGGTGGTTGTAACTGCAGTGAAAAGCATAAAGCATAACAACTATTTGTAATAGTGGCCCATTACTGGTTACATTTTAACTTCTACATCTATATTAAAGAATATTTTTCAATTTAAATTTAAAACATCAAACTAAAAAGAACAAAGCAAATGTTTATTAATAAGGCAGAGATTTGGTGAAAGGAAATATCCACCAGTAATGGTGATCCTTAATATTTGATAAATGTAACCTTAATTCTTTACATAACTGAACTTTATATGACTGGAAAGACTTTCCTACAGTTAAAATGTTAACATGATGATATTCTGCCTATGACCTAGAATACAAAACTGTGAGACAATAGAAAAGTACAGATGTAAGAGGCCCACCTAGACTGCTGTGAAAATTCAGAGCATTTCATATCCTTTAGTTCCTCAGTCTTTTAGGATGGCTTTATGTCTGTTCAGAGCATATTTCAATTCTCTCACTGTAAATAGCATGAATTCATCACCCTTCCCTTGAAGTACTTCCTCACATTTCCCGAGAGCCTCCCACCCTCTAGTTTCAGAAGGTGACCTCTGCCTTTCCTCCTGTACCTTGCTGAAACCTTTGATATATTTCAACTTTTTTATTATTATTTTCATGACCCCGTTTTCTTCACATACAAAAATTTCCTGTGCTATATGTACATTTTCCTTCACTATTTAAATAAAAGACACACTATTAATAAAATATTTAAAATTGTGCAGTACTAGATGAGCTTGCATATGAGTCACATGACTGAGAATACAGCAAAAGTCGTTATTTCAAAGCATTAGAAAGCTGAAAAAGATAATATTCAACCCACATAGGTAGTGTTATGTATTTGATATAGCTCAACAGTATTGGTGGGTTTAAAATTATAAAGTTAATATTGTCTGAAAATGTATTTAATATATAAAATGTTTCAATGCTAACAAACATGCAGTCGTTTCTCATTTCCCAAATAAAAACATAATTGA
Source organism: Rana temporaria (assembly GCF_905171775.1). Lineage (NCBI taxonomy): Eukaryota > Metazoa > Chordata > Amphibia > Anura > Ranidae > Rana > Rana temporaria. The sequence continues at coordinate 188,415,187 of NC_053490.1, forward strand.
TGCCTTTAAAAAGATTCATTTTTGTTAATATTGCAATGAAAACACTTTACAGTATGATTGGTTTGCTTACTTCAAAAAACATTGTGCTAAATCAACATTATTTTCCAGTATGCTGAAACAGTTTTCTGATACCGGGGGGGGGGGGGGGTAATTTATTACAAAAATCATTATCCCTCTATGCCATGAGCGCTTACTTTGGTTCCAGAAAATTTACCATCAATGACTAAGGTGAAAAGTGAAAAAAGTAAGGTAAAAATAGTAAATCGGCATTAAAAGTTTTTTTTTGTACCATAAAATTCAGTCACATTGTTTAACAATGCCCTACCATATATATGCTAATGAGATCAGCCCACAAATCATCTTTAAATGGTCTTAATGCAATAAACTGATACCTTACTGATTACTACACTTGGTCCATTAATGCCACTTTATTGAATAAGTCCCTCAGTCTATTGTTGGTAAGGTATACAAATTCAGTGAAAATATAAAAAATAAGCGAATAAATTATTCAAAAAAATAGCGAAGTATCGTTAAAGGATACAGAACAGAATTGAGCACAAATTTGTATCCAAACATCTAATATCTAAGGGACACAAGCATTAATCTGCATCATTCTCATTTCAAAGCGGTTGCCAGAAAAAGGCGATCATAACAGTCAACTATTTTGCCAGCAACCAACACACATTTCTATGTGGAGCACAATAGGGTGCCTTACTAGAATATAATAGTTACATTTTAGGGTGGAAATTACTATGTTTATCTGCAATAAAACAAAAGTCATAAATAAAAGGTAGTGTTGCATTCATTTTACTTGCAGGCAATGTGCATCCATCGCCATACAGTTGTGCATTACTTATTTTGTCATCTAGATACTAACCTTTTTTTTTTTGTATACATTTTTATTATTAACATAACAAAAATATGCTTTTTCAAAAGAAAAATAACACAAAACACACAGAAATGCTGTGCTTATTAAATGTCACAAAATATTGTTTATTTAGAATGCTTACCATGTCCCCAGGCTTAACAGAAACAGCAACCACTGTTCCAGGCATTGGTGATCTCAGAATGCTACTAGTATCTTCTTCCACCTTCTCCGGCATGTACTTGTTCAGCTCAGCTGCATGCTTTGGCAGCACTTGCAGTTTGTACTAAAATTAACAAAATAAATTAAACAATTAGATTTAATATGCACAAGATAAACAATCACATATTCTGCTGGTACAAGGGCATGCATTTTCTACTGTTCTATATTTGTAATCCTCTAAACAAACCTGATTACAGAAACCACTTATATTGGAATTAGCCATTTGATAGCAGGGAAATGTCATTTTGCAGCAGCTTGTTTGTTAAAGCAATATAACCCTGAAACATTTTTTATATTATTTATTTTTCAAAATGTTTTGGTGATTTTCTAGAAATAATTTTCACATGCATATGGCACATAAGCATGGTATTGTATCACCCTATTAATTCAGATATTATAAAAAATATTCATTTTAAAATTCCAGTCAATTTTCTATCTAAAAGAAAACGTGTTGTTCCCCTAGAACTGATTTAAGGCCATTCTATTTTTTTTTCCTAAATCAAGATTAATTAGTTTCCAAAGAAAATGTTAAAGAACACAGATTATTTATTTTAGGATGTCTCCAGCTTATTGGTCTATACTGGAACATTTAAGCAATGCTGGTCATTTTCTCCCAGTGAAATGCTCATTATTCCCCAACGTTTGCTCTTCAGTGTGGTTGAGAGCCAACTTTTGACTTGACCAGGCCGCCAGTAGATGGCAGTACATCTCTTTGCGTAATATTGTTAGTTGGCACATGATCTAGAATAGGGAAACTGATCGCAATAGAGATTTTAAAATGAACATATATACAGTCGAATGCCAATTTTTATTTAGCCGCGTTTTTATATCTGAAAGGCTGGCATGTTTTGGGGACACCCTGCTCTAAATATCCAAGTTAATAAACTAGATTACATTTTATTACCCTCATGCGTCTATTTTTAATATGAAATGTAATCATTTTTATGAACTCATGTGGACTTCATATGCAAAATCCTCCTCATTAATTTCACACAGCACGTAAAATACTGATAAATGCTGATACAAAATTATGTACGATATATATCGCTGAAATGCATAACAGTACATCATAAGCAGTATGATATCTCCTGTATCACATTTCAAAATAGTGTTGTTAGTTATTTTTTTATTATATGAAAAGGTATAAATACTTTTGAAACTTTTTTTCCCAGTGACCTCAGTCAATTTTATAAAGAAGAAAATGGCTAATCTCTAGTAAAGCTGTTAAGATTTGATAACAGTTTGCTTGTCCAATTTCACTAATCTGACAGTGTGAATAATAACATCTTCTGCGTAGATTTTTTTTTCTCTTGAGTATGTGTTTTGCAATCAAGTAATACAAGTGTCTGCCAGATTCTGAAGCATATGATCCTTAAGCAAAATTACAGTTCAAATAAAAGCTTTTTGCTCCAATTAAAATTTGCCCGACTCAGAAGTGGTAGGGAAAAAGCAAGCAGAGTGCATTTTCCTGTCAATCTAATAAACATTCTGTGTAGAGGGAGTATTTATCAAAGATAAATTGTACTTAAAAGTCTTTCATTAAACCTATAGGGGGGAATATAATTACACAAAATTGCACAGTTTTGGGATCTGTGTATGTCGTCTGGATTCAGCTTATACTATGAAAATAGTAAAATATCAGGGGGGAAAAGAACTCCATAATTATTAGACTCTGGTCTGGAATGATAATGCACATGTTTTTTTTTTTTTTATAATTTTATTTTCAAGAATCATGGCAAACAGAATGCCTTTACATCAGTTTACATCTTAAAAACACAACTGCTATGTAAACATTTCTGTTGATATTTTTTATTGATGTGGTTTGAAATTAAAACTAGGCATTTAAGTTAGCAAGTGTCTAAATGTCACAATGAACAACCTTTTGTGTACATTATATATACAATAGGCTAAATTACAGCGCTTGAAGAAGGTAAAAGCGCAGCACTATAAATATATACTAAACAGACAAGAAGTAATCTATTTTCAGTGTTAAAGTTGATAAGCGCTAATGTTTTGTTCACTTGACACTATCTTGACATTTCCCACAGTGACTGCGTTTTTTTTTTTTAGATGCAGCAGGCATATTATAGTTCTAGTCAATTCAAAGCAAACACATTTATTCAATATCATGATGCAAACAGCCATGGTGTGCAAAAACTCATGGCAACCTGAATTTAGCAACTTCAAAAAGCAACAACAACTTGTCTATCAGCAGTATTGAAATCTTCTAACATAATAAATATAGAGAAAAAATAAACACATAATAATTTTTTCAGAACTATTTATAATAAATTTGAGAGGGACAATGCTGTTAACATTGTAAATTAATGACTATAAAATGAAATGCATTCAAATATCCCGGAGGATAGATTACATATACAGAAAACTTATGGAATATTTCCAAAAGTCCAGTGCTTCTTATCACATCCACCATCTTGGATTTTTTTCACCAGCAGCATTTGTAATATGTTGTTAGCAAATGTTAAAATTAGATTGTAGCCATTATCTATTACATCCATCGTATATAGGCAAATGTGGTGTGCAACACACCAATGAATTTGCATTCACCACTTTATAAATATTTCCTACAGTATGGCCTGCACATAACACACACATATTTTCTAAGTAGTTTTTAGTCAGGCAATAATTTATATTATTTCACAAACATTTTATATGTACAAATTAAAGATCACTTGAAACTAATTCTTAAGAAAATTTGTATATTGTTATTCCTGGTTCAAAATCTACTTCACTGCCCTAAATAGATTGTGTAAGGATTTTTTTGGTGGAACTTTAGACTCCTTTTTACATGGTATGCCATTTAGCTTTACTTCTTTTTACAGAGCTCAATAACCAAAACTGCATTCACCCCCACACAATAGCCAAACATTCAAAAGACTGTGCAAAAAAATCCTACATTAGAAAATGTATATATAAAACAACCAAGTGCAGTTTTTTTTGTGCCTTCTAGATGCTTCCTAGGAGTTAAAGTCATTAGTCTTCTAGCCCCAATATGTCAGGCCATCTATTGCATTTTTGCTGAGGGACCACCCACAGGACAGTAAATTATTTACTTTTAGGTTTTGAGTAGCTATCTTAGCTAAACCCTTCTTGAGCAGCTTCACCTTTTTCTGTTGTTTGCGTAGGCAGTAATAGGGAAGAAATAGAGGTGTTATTATTACACTCTATTTCACTCCAAAAGAAAAATAAATTACTGAACAGAAGTTCGGTTCTTATCAACTGATGCTTTCCATAGTTGAGGCACTTAAATCATGTGGAGTGCATCAAAATTATATTATTTTAGAATGCACAACATATTTTCTTTGAATAATATTTTAAAAGAACGTGATTACAAAGTCCCACAACAAATGAAAATAGGTCCATTTATTTTATCATGCATCAGACAGTGCTTTAAATCATATTAGTCATGTAAGAAACCAGATCACAGTTTCAAACTGCAGATTTAAGCCCTAGTTACATAGGAGACTTTGAAGAGTTTTTCAGTCATGGAGCTCACAACATTTAGAAAAAAAATAAATGATTCTCTATGATGCCCTATATGTTCTACAGCAATGTTGCAAATAATTTGCAGTTGTCTCATGACCATACTAAATGTCAATGAGAAATAGGCTGGAATGTTGATCCATTACTTTCTGGTACAATAATTGAGGAGTAAGAAAGAGGAATGGGGGGCTAGTGTCAAAAGGAATAGAGAAGGGGTAGGGAAAGGGTGGAGGTAGGATTCCCGCAGCTTGGGTGTAGATAGAGTCGGAATGTTGATCTATTACTTTGAGCACTAGAAGGATTTTATGCAACGCTAAGCGGTTTCACCCAAGATTCACCCATTCCGCATAGGCTTTATTCAGGAACATAAGTGAATCTTGCAGAAATATATTAATAGACCACAAAATCTCTTACATACCACACTTGATTTTGAAAAGCCGCTATAAAGGAAATGTAGACGGAAAAAACACGAGTTTAACAAAATTGTATGTGTATAGATTCTTCCTGGTCTACATAATAGGGGGCATGACAGGGTTGTGTCCTTTGTCTATATACTTTGTGCCAAAAGGTGTCTCTCTTCATCTAAAAAAGTTGGAAGGTATGTTGATCAAGTGAAACTTTAGAATACCTTTGTAGTCTTCTCCTAAGTTATATTCAAATCTAATATCTTATGAAGCAAAACACTTGTCTGCAGCTTTTGGCAAGGCTTTATCTGTCTCAGCATATACTGAATAAGGCTAAGGTGAGAGTGAATTTAATGTGCTACTAAACCCACAATAGCAAAATCAATCTGTATATACAGTAACACATGCTTGTTATACTCACTGTGGAATCTAAGACATTAATCATTCGCATTACGTAAAAAGGCTGCTTAATCCTGTCTTCTTTGAACCTCCCCTTCTTCCCCTGTCCCCAATCCATCTCCTCATAGTACAGAGACTTTAGAGGCACACTGCACATGCTCAGTTTGGTGCGTATCGCTAGATTTTTTTTTCTTGGGAGGGTACATGTGATCAGCACAGGTCCAACCAGCACTGTCCAGACAGAGGGTCAGGGGTCCTGCAGCCTCATAGGACAGTCAGAGTAGAATGAAAACTCCCCATACAAGCTTTAACCAGACACTGATAAAATTCACAAGATTGCTATATACTACTGATGAGAGAAGGTATTTAGCAGTTTATATTTACTAAAATAAATCCATGTTCTGTGGGGGACCAGATGTAGTGGATGGCAGGGTCCTGGGTTTATTAATACTTTAAAGTACACCAGTCATTAGATAAATAAAAGAACATCATTGTTTGTCAGCTTCTGAAAACACTAATTGCGTGGGTTTATCTAGTATAAATATGATTAAGTCACAAACCTGGAACTGCTATAAAATTAGTGTAACAAATAAGTGTCAGTGTTCCCTTTCTGTATATTTCCAGGTATGTAACTAAAAACGCATTACTGCTAAAGCTTCAGCATGGCAGCTACGGTATAAACATTCCCAAAAAGAAAGGTCGGCAATGGCAACCTCATAACTTTTGTATAGATGAACTTTAAACTTAATTTGGACCCTGAAAGACTTTGCAGAATGATATTACATTTGCAGGTCCACATATCTGTTCTTGATAATGGCCTTTCTTAAAACATTAAACAGTTTAGGCTATAAAAATGCCCTTTTTAAATCAAATGACAATTAAAAATTTCATGGTAGTGGCTTAGACCTATGCAAACAAGAATCAGCTGCAATATATTTTGTTTTAATATTCTGCTGGGGACTTTGATAATGTATATATTTGTGATCATTTCACTATATGTAGGTCTTTGTCACATAAGCACTGTACAGTGTAAGGAACTTACATTCCACATCAATATAAATACACAGTAAACTACACAGGAAACTACAGTTAGAAATCCTTAAAGCAGAGTTCCACCCAAATAAAAGTCAGCATCTACAAAAAGTGACTTTTAATAATTGGACACTCGCCTGTCCCAAGGCCCAGCGATGCGGGTGAACAAAGCCCCACTCCTCTCCCCCTCGGCACCAGCATTCTGACTACGGGCACCCGGCTGTGGTTTCACATGCACTGTGCTTCTGGGTCCTGTGAAGTGTACCAGAAGATTGAACATAGGAAAGGGGGAGAGGTGAACTTCCTTCTGGCTCCGCGGAGCTGGGTGCCTCTAAAAAGAGGGCATCCACCCCCCCCACAAAAAAAATGAAATATCAAATGTGGCATGTCAGGGGGTCACCTTCACTTAAAGCGGAAGTTCCATTTTTGGGTGGAACGCCACTTTAAATGACATTGGATTATATATTTAAACATTAAAGTTTAAAATGTTTTGCTTCAATGCATAGCCATAAATCCACCAATATCTGTGCTCATAGGGAAAAGGTCTGGATGCTGAACTCATCACCAACCATCTTGCTCTAATGAAGTAAAATAAGCCCCTTTAAATCACTACTACACAAATGATCAGATGTAAACATCTCAACTAACATGATCAGATGTTGACTAGGATGTACAGGCTTTTCAAGACAATATTTCAATCTCTTGATAGTTATACAACTGGCAGAATCACAGGCTGTAAGGAAATCTTAAGAAGCTGTTGACTGCCCATCAAGCTCTTCAGTGAAAAGAAAACAATTAACAGGAGAAAGTAGACATGTCAAAGTTCAGATAAAAAGAGGCTGGCTGGATTGATCAGTAGACAAAGGGATGCTTTAAAAGAGTTTTCATACATTTTGTTAATTACAAGAACAATAAACAACACATTGAAACACATTACTAGCCAACTATTAACTGATAAAAAAAGTATACAATGCACGTGGTTAAAGTTTAGTAATAAGGTCTCTTGAAAGATTTAAGGTGCCTTTGGGGGCATTGGATGATAAGTACACTGTCAGCATGCTGTTGATCTTAACAGGTTTGAGGCCTCAAACAGTAATCTCCTGGTCAATCAATATTGGGGAAAGGAATCCATAAACATCCTGATCAAAGTCAGCAGAATTGGGGGACTATCATCTAATCTTTACGAGTTGCTCTATTATTAAAATATCTGGGACCCACACAGAGATTACTGCTAGGCCCGATACTGATCAAAATGTTTCCGTTCGATTAATTGTTTTTTTTAAATCGATTAATCGACTCATTTCGATCAATTATAACGCACATACAGATCCAACTACTTTTAGCTGATCTCCTTGCAGGCTGATTCCCAGTGCAGCTACCAACCACTGGAAAAATGGATAGCAGGATACAAAGGCAGCGCTCGATGGGAATAGCATTAAAACTTTTATAGTCTACAAGGTAACCAAATAAATATTGCACTGGAGATAAAATCGATGTAGCTACTGTGACAAGAAGTCAGGTAAATCTGTGGGTGTTGTCACAGACGGGAGATACATTTCTGCCTTGTTTAGACAATACACCAATTATCGGGTGTCAGCTGCAGAAGTAGCCAGAAAAGGTTTAAGGGTGTTGGAAAACTTCAGCTTTTCAGAATGAGGCAATTAAGGCCTCTATAAGTAATCCAGAGGATTACTACTGATTGCTGCATCCTGAGGCTTTTTGAGTGAAGGAGAGCAGTGAACAGAAATACTTCTGAAGAGGTGAGGTGCTGTTGATTTTTTTGTGTGATAAAAATCAAAAAGACTATTTGTTTTTCTGCTGTGTGACCAGCAGTGTCTGCCCAGCACTAGGCTGTGCCAGACTCCATAGATGGGTTCCTGTGTGGTGAAGGTAGACGCCCCAAGTGGCCAGGGTTTATTTTAATGTTTGATTTTGTTTATGCTGTTTGGATGCTTGCACTTGTTTCCAGCAAGATGGAGGAATAAACCAAAATCTTTGTTTGCAACCGTCTTCGGCTGTTTCTCTGTATCGTTCCATGTGTAGTGAACCCATCCAGGGGGTCACACACCCCCGCTACCGAGCTAACCCCTTACACTACATAAACTGTAAAAATGGTGCGAGTAATACCAAACGGTACCAAAAGCAGTCATAAAAACATGTAGCCAAGTATGATACTGGTATACAAATGTGTACAACGATACCACTGCTTAATCCAGATGAGGAGAGGTTAACATCAGTACGTCGGCATGTACATGTCCCATGAAGGGAACTATCACAACTCCCAGTGAATGGTTGTAGAATCCCAGGTTGATAGAGGGAAGTGTAACAGCCCTTGAGTGTGGCAGATAGTAAGGTCCCGCCGGCATGCAGATATGAAGGCACAGCAAAGGAGCCCTTAAGATGGACACGGCAAGCCCCGCCGGTGTCCGTGACGTTACTGGATCTCCGACGGAACTCCCTGAAGGCCCAGAAGCCGGCGAGAGGTGAGTACCAATCAAAAGAATTTTAATCGATCAAAAAGATTTTGATCGATCAAAAAGATTTTGATCGATCAAAAAGATTTTGATCGATCAAAAAGATTTTGATCGATCAAAAAAATTTAAGATTAATCGATTAATTAAAAGTTAATTTTTACAGCCCTAATTACTGCACAGTGCGTTTGCTCTGAGTTGGGGTAAGATTTGGGAGGAGCAATGGTGAAGCTTGCACAATGAACTGTCAGTTTAAATCAGCTAAGTCAATGCTAGGAACCTTCCAACTAAAGTTACAAAAATTCTTAGAGTTTTCCATTAAAAACAGCCACAGTAGAAAGCCTGTGTACTGCCAGAATGCTCCAAAGTGGGCCAGTTGCTCTCTTTGTGGAAGCAATGATCTCTTTGCAAAGGATTGACACTCCCCCCTCTGACGACTTAAGTGGGGTACACACTATAAGAAAATCAGGCGAACGATCATCCAATTTTCATCATTGTGTTAGAGCAAGTCGGAACCGAGGAAGGAAATAATGTACAAAGATTTTCGATTGACAAGTGTTTTTTTTTTTTTTTATTGTCTCAGATTTTTCTCGTACAAAAATCGTATGAAAATGATACACATTAACCACTTCGATACAGGGCATTTTTCACCCCCTTTTCTGCCCAGTACCCAAATGATTTTTCCCCACAAATAGAGCTTTCTTTTGGTGGTATTTGATCACCTCTGTCTTATTTTTTGCGCTATAAACAAAAGAAGAGCTATAAGTTTGAAAAAAAAAACACAATATTCTTAACTTTTTGCTATAATAAATATCCCAATTTTTTTTAAACTATTTTTTTTTCTCCTCAGTTTAGGCCGATATGTAATCTTCTATAAATTTTTGGTAAAAAAATAAAAATAAAAAAATCGCAATAAGCGTATATTGGTTTGCGCAAAAGTTATAGCGGCTAAATAATAGGGGATACATTTATGGCATTTTTTTTAATAGTAGTGGTGGCGATCTGCGATTTTTATCATGACTGACATTGCGGCGAAAATATGGCCACTTTTGACACCATTTTGGGACCATTCACATTTAATACAGCGATCAGTGCTATAAAAAAAGGGGTTAAATGTGGTACCTAGGGAGTGATTCTAACTGTGGGGGGAAAGGACTCAAAGGGGAGGCAACCGATCGGTGTTCCTCTGTACTAGGAACACACCATTGGTCTCCTCTCGCCTGACAGGACGTGGATCTGTGTGTTTACACACACAGATCCACGTCCCTGGCTCTGTTGCCGGTAATTGCGGGTGCCCAGCGGACATTGCGGCCGCCGGGCACGCGCACTGGCTCCCAAATGACGCGGCGGCGTGTGCTGCCCCTAGATCAGGGATCCTCAAACTACGGCCCTCCAGCTGTTGTGGAACTACACATCCCATGAGGCACTGTAAAACTCTAACATTCACAGACATGACTGGGCATGATGGGAATTGTAGTTCCTGAACAACTGGAGGGCCGTAGTTTAAAGACCCATGCCCTAGATGGCCAGGAAGCCCAGGACATCATATGACGCCCCCCGCCCAGGATGGGAGCTCCCTCCTGCAGATGTCATATGACTATACGTTGGAAGGGAAGTGGTTAAAAGAAAATTGTTCGATTGGTTCACGTACGAGAAACATTTTAGAGTTTGCCCCTTCGGAAATTCTGATTCAGAAGGTTGGAATCGGGCGTCAAAACTTGTGTAGATACGATCAGAAAATCGTACGATCGTTCCTCGGGACGAAAGTGTTTGCCCGATTTTCTTATAGTGTGTATGAAGATAACAAACAAAACATACAAATAGTAGCGCTAGATAGTGATATTGAATGTCTCTATCAAAAAATCAAGTAACAAATGTGTAATCAGAAAAAAAGGGAAGGGGACAGATTTAATTTAAAAAGTCCAAATATTAAAAGGTGAGAAAACTTGATTGATGTGTAAGACTGGGTGAATGATCCCAGAACAACGGTGATTCACTCTTGAACGTGATGCACACTAGTGGAATACCCGCCACCAATTTTGCAGAGGCTTACCAAATAAATTGAACCTTAATGAGCCTACGTCCAGAGGGTCAACAAAGCTGAATGTATACAAAGGCTGTGACAATACAGGACCAGATCTTCATACGGCAAATCCACCAAACGAAAGGAAGATGTCCAATGCTTGAAGATGGTAACTCCCAAACGGTCAAACGATAAAGCCGATGTGTAAAGGAAGAGTGAAACAGAAGAAACACATAGCGTAATACCGTAGGCACTGAGCTTTTAATAATGGTTAGAAACACTTACATTGAAGTGGAAGAAAATAACATATCGATCAATATGTGCGTGGCAGCAGTGGAGTCACCCCACGCGTTTCACAAAAACTTGCTTTGTCTGGGGCATATCTCCACTGATGCCACTCTCTCAAATATACAATCTGACCCTGATCACAGGAACCCCCACCGGGAGCTCGTCCAATCGGAAACAACTTCCGGGTTAGCAGTCTAAATGGACCAAAACTGTGTATATCCCTGATGAAAATAACCCACCAAATTTGAGCAAAGGGGGGAGATTAAAGGGGTTAAATTTCATTATATGAAAATAGCCACAATAGTAGATAAATCCAGCAGTGATAAAGGGCATATAAGCTAAATAACTGAACGTCACGACGCGTGCGCCGCACAGTTGCATATGTTTGGTGGGTTATTTTCATCAGGGGTATACACAGTTTTGGTCCATTTGGACTGCTAATGTTTCCGATTGGATGAGCTCCCTGGGGTGTTCCTGTGATCAGGGTCAGATTGTATATTTAAGAGAGAGCGGCATCAGTGGAGGTATGCCCCAGACTAAGCAAGTTTTTGTGAAACACGTCGGGTGACTTGTAATGTAATGTAAGTGTTTCTAACCATTATTAAAAGTGCAGTGCCTACGGGATTACGCTATGTGTTTCTTCTGTTTCACTCTTCCTTTACACATCGGCTTTATGGTTTAACCGTTTGGGAGTTATCACTTTCAAGCATTGGACATCTTCCTATCGTTTGGTGGATTTGCCGTATGGAGATCTGGTCATGTATTGTCACAGCCTTTGTATACATTCAGCTTTGTTGACCCTCTGGGCGTAGGCTCATTAGGGTTCAATTTATTTGGTAAGCCTTTGCAAAATTGGTGGCGGGTATTCCACTAGTGTGCATCACGTTCAAGAGTGAATCACTGTTGTTCTGGGATCATTCACCCAGTCTTACACATCAATCAAGTTTTCTTACCATTTAATATTTGGACTTTTTTTTTTTCTTTTTTTTCAAATAACGATTTTTTATTTTCAGAAAAGGTCCATACAAAATATAGCAGCGGTTCAAGTACATTAGGAAGGCGGGTGTACAAAATTCTAGCTAACTGGACTTACACAGTGGCTTCGTACTTTAATATTTGGACTTTTTTAATTAAATCTGTCCCCTTCCCTTTTTTTCTGATTACACATTTGTTACTTGATTTTTTGATAGAGACATTCAATATCACTATCTAGCGCTACTATTTGTATGTTTTGTTTGTTATCTTCCTTTGTTCACTGGTTTTTGTAGCTGCTCACCTATTAGAATAGGTTTTTTTTGTTTTTTTTTATAGTGTGTATGAGCTTTTAGAGTCAGAGTGCTCCGATCAACAGGAAGGATGCGCTTTGCCGATTGCAGAGCTAGAAGTCTAACTTAAGTGGGGTACACAATATAAGAAAATAGGGCGAGCGATCATCGAATTTTCCTCATTGTTTTTCAGCAAGTAGAAACCGAGAAATAAAAAAAAAAAGTAAAAACATTCTCATACAAAGGCTTTTTTTGTGTTGATCAAGAGCAGTCTTTTGTTTTCAAATTTATTCGTACAAAAACAGTACACATTAAACAAAAATCGTTCATTTGGTTCCTATACAGAAGAAAATGGCATTTGTCCCTTGGGAAATTTTCATTCGGAAGATCTGAATCGGCTGTCGAAAGTTGTGTACACGCTCTAACGAGCAATCGCGGGTGCCCGGCGGTGATCGCTTGTGTCGGCACCCTAATGGCTGGAATGCTAAATAACGTATAACTATGTGATTTCGCGCAGCCGAGCCGACCTGCCGCCGTATTACTGCGGCGACTGGTGGGCTAGTGTTTAAAAGAAGCATGTTTTTTTTTGTTTTTAGTCACACTTACCTAGGTGGATGCAGCATCGATTCGATGCTGCATGTGTTCCATGGTGCCTCTAACACAGAGCTGAGCGATTGAACGCCGCCGATCGCTTGATTTTTACAGCTCTCTGCTCTGCACTTTCCTTGCTCACTGGAATGCAGGGCTGTGGAGGGGGCGGAAGCGGCCAGCTCAGACTCTCAGCGCCTCACTGAGAGGCTGAGTCGGGTGGCGGTCCAGGGATTTGGGTGGATTCCGACTCCATGGTCGTGGTGATGCCCGAGCCTGGACTGACTACGATGTCAGCAGAGAGTGGACTTCAGCCCACTCTCTGCTGGAAACAGGTCACAGGAGTGCAAAACAAACTGCACTCCTGTGATCCATAGAAGAAGTACAGCCAAACAAGCTTTGTCTGTACTTCTCCTTTAAAGAGCCAGGAATAGCACTGACAATTATTGCATAGTATTTAAATGCATATTAACTACAATAAGATTATACTAGTGCATTTTTATGTAAGTTAAAGTGGCACACGTCTCAGCAGTGGAAAAAAGTGCAGGGCTAGGGACAATAAAATGTCCTATTCCTTTATTCCCCAATGCTAGTCGTCCAGTTCACCCAGTAGGTCGTGTTTTGACACTTTCCATCATTAGATAAAGCAACTGTTAAATTTACTTCGAAAAGAAAAGGAAAGCCTGAAAACTTGATCTGTTGAGGGGAATAGAGCTTTAGAAACACTGATTTCGTCCTTACTTACTAGTCTAGATATGTTAAACTAGAGGGCAGTTGAAAACATTGCAATAATTTTTTGGAACATATTTACCAATTCACACTCCAAATCAAAGGCTAAACTTCTATGGCCTCTGATTTCAACTAACCATACTCAGATCCGGTAGTTACATACAACAGTAATAGACAGGCACATTGGGGGTTATTTACGAAAGGCAATTCCATTTTGCACTGCAAGTGCAAACTGAACTTTAAATTGCACTGCAGGTGCACTTGGAAGTGCAGTCGCTGTAAATCTGAGGGGTAGATCTGAAATGAGGGGAAGCTCTGCCGATTTTATCATCCAATCATGTGCAAGCTAAAATGCTGTTTTTTATTTTCTTTGCGAGTCCCCCTCGGATCTACAGCAACTGCACTTTGCACTTTTAGTTTGCACATGTAGTGCAAAGTGGATTTTGCTTCCGTAAATAACCCTCATCGTGTTCCTAAAACTATGACACCATCTGGCAAGTTTGTAATATGATAAATAGCAAGCCAATTCCACTAAAGTAAATGGTTATTGAAAATACATGCTCTTACAATTATCACACATCACATATCCCTGGAGGTATCTGCTTTCAAACAGTAGCTGGAGGAGGTTGGACCCAGTGGGAAGTCTTTGGAGACCAGCTGCAAGAAAGAGACTGAAAAATGGTGACGCAAGACCTCACGTGCAGCACCAGATGGGCAGATTACAGCTGGACAACCCTGAATTTCCTGGGTGTGTACAATTTTTTATTGTGGATACCCCAGCAAAATAAAATAAAAAAAATACATAGGTGATGGAGTTTCTCTTTCATGATACACATTAGTAATTTTTTTAATCTTTAAACAGAGTCGAGGAGACATCTATAATTCATAGCCTGTTCACACTACAGTGATTCCAGACATTGCATGTGATTTTCACCGCATTGCTGTGCAGATCAAATGCAATGTCTGTGCGATGCAAACTGTATGGCTGAATTTGCATTGAATTCGGAGAAAAACCATGCAGGGCACTTTTTTTGTTTGAATTCACAGTTACCACTGCGATCAAATCTGGGGGTATCATTAACTTTGTGTTGACACTTCCAGGAGTTTGCATAGGGCAGTGTGAACCGCTGCTGATTCAAGTGCGATGCGGGAACCCGCACTGGATTCGCAGGGTTTCCGCTTCGCACCAGTGTAAACCGGCCCTTAAGGCCAAAAAAAAAAACATACAGCCATCCTTCAAAAAGATTCAGTTTTTTGTCTATGCATAGTTGTACTTCAACAGACAACCCCATCTTATCACCTTGCTAATAATGGTTTTCTAGGGAGACAAACTACTACCGTGTTATAAGAATACATGGCTTAGATTTTCCCAATCATGTTCACTATATGTTCTTTTCAGTCTCTCAGGAAATGAGAGGTGTATCACAAAATGAGGACCTAAGAATGCAGTCCAAACCTTGAAGTACATATGGAAGCTTGTAGGATTTGCTTGCACTTTATTACATTAAAGTTTCCTCAAAACTGTAAAAAAAAGCTCCAAATGTGACATTACCACCACAAAATATATTCTTCTTATAAACCTAAAGCCATAGCTGATAATATTTTTTATCTAACCCACCACAACTTCCCTATATTATATGAAGTATAAAATGGCTAAAATATGTTCTATTATGTTCTATTTTTATTTGAATACAGTTTTACAATAAAGCTGTCATCTTTACAGTTAATCCATGTGGATCTGCACAGTCACTTGTAAACCCTGGTAATTTTGCCATATACCTTCAATTATGCCACTACTTGCTTACACCCAATCCAGGTTTCCCTCTATAATTAACTTGGTGAGATCACATATTCTACCAAATATGTTTCCAGATAATACAGTATTGTCTGGCTGGGCAGTAATTCATGCCAGGGAGTTGAATCACCAGAGACCAAAAATAATTTATCTTAACCACTTGATCACCAGGCCTATTTTGACACTTCTCTCCTTCATGTAAAAATCACAATTTGTTTGCTAGAAAATTAATCAGAACCCCCAAACATTATATATTTTTTTTTAGCAGACACCCTAGGGAATAAAATGGCGGTCATTGCAACTTTTTTTCCTCGCACGGTATTTGCGCAATCATTTTTCAAAGCATATTTTTTAGGGAAAAAAATCGTTTCATGAATTAAAAAATAAAACAGTAAAGTTAGCCCAATTTTTTTATATAATGTGAAAGACGATGTTACGCCAAGTAAATAGATACCCAACATGTCACGCTTTAAAATTGCGCACACTCATGGAATGGCGCCAAACTTCGGTACTTCAAAATCTCCATAGGCGACACTTTACATTTTTTTACAGCTTCTATTTTCGGGTTACAGAGGAGGTCTAGTGCTAGAATTGTTGCACACACTCCAACGCACGCGACAATACCTCACATGTGGAGTTTGAACGGTGTTTACATATGTGGGCGGGACTTGCATGCGTGTTCGCTTCTGCACGCGAGCTACCGGGACAGGGGTGTTTTAAAACTTTTTTTTATCACTTTTATTCCTATTACAAGGAAGGAAAGTCCTCTTTATGGAGAGATGTGGGGTCAATAAGACCCCACATCTCTCCTCCAGGCTTACAAGCATGAAATCTGTGAAAACAAATTCACCGATCACATGTCGACAGCCGCGATTGCGGCTTTGTTTACTTCCGGGTAGCAGGTGTGACGTCATAATGTCGCGCCCGGGCCTCCGACAGTCATAGAGATGACTGGTGACCATCTGGTCACCAGTCACCTCTATGCTTCCCATAGCAGTGTGGGCCGATTCGCTCTCCGGGCCCCCCGATGGCACAGGAGAGCCCGGAGAAGCACTGGATGGCGGCGGGAGGGGGGACGTCCCCTCCCGCTGCCTATAAGAACGATTAAGCGGCGGAAATGCCAATTTGATCAATCTTATTGTGCACAGAATCGGCGGCTGAAGACGGCGATATCTGAATAATGCCTGCAGCTGCAGGCATCATTCAGATATCACCGCACAAAGCCGAGGACGTCCATGGACGTCCTCGGTGGTTAAGTGGTTAATGAACCTGTCCATAAACTGCCACACATTTGCGATCTCTTAAACAAACAGAAAATAATTATATATATATATATATATATATATATATGCAAAGCAGGACAACTGTTAAACCACTTTAGCTTCAGGCCTTTTCTGGCACTTTGTTTACATGTAATGTAAACAAACCGTTTTCGGGCTTTCTTGTGCATGATCTTTAGAAGAGGCTTCCTTCTGGGATGACAGCAATGCCATGTTGAACTTCCAGTGACCAGTATGAGAGAGAGTGAGGGCGATAACATCAAATTTAACACATCTTCTCCCCATTCACACCTGAGACCTTGTAACACTAACACCGGGGAGGTAAATGGCTAATTGGGCCCAATTTGGACATTTTCACTTAGGGGGTGTACTCAGTTTTGTTGCCAGCAGTTTAGACATTAATGGCTGTGTGTTGAGTTATTTTGAGGGGACAGAAAATCTACTCTGTTATACAAGCTGTACACACTACTTTATATTGTAGTAAAGTGTAATTTCTTCAGTGTTGTCATCTGAAAAGATATAATAAAATATTTACAAACATGTGAGGGGTGTACTCACTTTTGTGAGATACTCCTTTTTTTAAAGCAGAGGCCCTAGGGAATAAATTGGTGCATGTTGCAAAATGTTATGTCTCATGATATTTGTGCAGTGTTTTTTTTAAACGCAATGTTTTGGGGGAAAATACACTTTTTATTTTAATGCCAAAAAACACAATATATAACCCATTTTTTGGAATATATAAGAGATGATGTTACACCAAATAGATATCGGGCGTAGCAAGCTGCAGGAATGAGAGCAGCGTTTTTACTCAAGAGCCAGTGGTGCCATTTGATTTTGCTTTTATCCTGCGGGCACAGCACAGATATGAGTGATTCCTACCAATCCTGCCTCCTGTCACATCGCCCTACCCCCTGACTTGATTAAAATCGGGCAGCATTCAGTCATGAAAGGCGGTGGGGGGTGTCCCCTCCTGCTACTTGTAAATGCAGAGCCAACCATCAGTTATAAAAACCGGTACTGGGGTGATGCCTACATGCATCATCCCAGTATAACCACTTGAAGTCTAGCAGCATATGGGTATGTCACTGATAGGCAAAGGGGTCAATTAGGATATTCATTTTGCAAAGAAAGCCCAGTCAATTACCTGAGTTATTGCAAGTCAGGTTTCTGTTTTATATATGACAAAGTAGGTTTAGTCTCACACATGTTGTGCTGTACATTGTTTACAACAGAACAGTAGATAGAAACAGTGTGTGGCTGCATTAGAGTCAAATCCTTCTGCATGAGAACAGTATAAAGTTATGCTCGTTTTCCACATGATGTTTTGTGTGCCATCATTTTTTACATTTGTATTGTCAAAAACTCAAGATACCTGCATTTTTTGTATGTTAATATTTATTCATAAAATCCACTTGGTAATTTGGAGAATGTCCCTTCCCTCTCCCATTGTTTTTACAATAGCAATAAAACATTAACTGCCTGTGAAGGGAATGCATTTTCACTATGTGCTGTAGCTTCCATGTGGTGGAGAGGTGCAAAGCTGCTGGAATCTAGGAAAGTAGTTTCAAACAACTGCACACCCCCTAATATAATAAAGACGGCAGCTTAAACTTCACTGAAAAGCTCAATATATCTGTTGAAAACCATATCCATTATAATTACCCTTTGTCTCTAGGACATATAAATCTTATTGCCCTGTCAAAAGGGGGCTGTGAAGGCACGTTAAAGTGAATCTAACACCAAAGATTTGTTATGTTATAGCATTAGAAATGTTAATTGTACCCAAGAGGTACCCTGAAGATTTAATTTTGTCCCGAATATGTACAAAAAAATGTATTGACTTTATATTCAAAATTGATCAGCACTACGGACCATTTTTGAATGTCACAATACAGATATTAGCACCAGTTTAGACTAGCATAGCTCTGGGACACGGTTTATTTTATTTTAATGTCCAGTAACATCTGTGGCACAGGTAGTTTTTTTTTTAGATGGCAGCAGTAAAGTACCTCACATGTGAGGGTGCTTAAGGTTTGGCATAAACCAGCTGGGATTCAAACCATGTATGGGCAAGCTGGATATGTACCCCAAGTTGATCAATCAACTTGGGTACACTAGCCTAACAGATTTTATATGCGATCACCAGCGGCTGCTTCAGGAGATTTGACTATGCCACTACTGTGTTGCTCACTGTTCTTGTTAGAGGTTCTAACATGAGGCAGCAAAGCCTTGCCTCTACCAAAATGGCCACCCCCACACACAATGCAGAACAAGGCATGGTAAGTCAGTAAGTAAGAAAATATCAGATGCTGGGAGACCACAGACATAACTGTTAACTGTCCTTTGCTCTCTTGCTGCATTTTTTGGGCACAACTTCCAGAATAACCGCTTGCCGACCGCCCACCATAGTTTTACGGCGGCAGGTCGGCTCAGCTGCGCAAAGTCACGTAATATAACGTGATTTTGCATTGCGGCCACCAGAGGCGCACGTGCGCGCCCCCTGCTCACCCCTGGTGCTGATGCCAGTGCCCGGCGGGCACGATCACTGCCGGGCACCCGCGATCGCTCGTGACAGAGCGAGAACTGGGAGCTGTGTGTGTAAACACACAGCTCCCGGTTCTTTCAGGTGGAGAAATGACTGATCGTATGTTCATACAATGTATGAACAGCGATCTGTCATTTTCCCTAGTCATTCCCACCCCTCCTTCAGTAAAAACACAATGAGGGAACATAATTAACCCCTTGATGGCCCCCTAGTGTTAACCCCTTCCCTGCCAGTGACATTTTTACAGTAATCAATGCATTTTTATAGCACTGATCGCTATAAAAATGCCAATGGTCCCAAAAATGTGTCAAAAGTGTCCGATGTGTCCACCATAAGGTCGCAGCACCGATAAAAATCGCAGATCGCCGCCATTACTAGTAAAAAACAATTATTAATAAAAATGCCATAAAACTATCTCATATTTTGTAGACGCTATAACTTTTGCGCATACCAATCAATAAACGCTTATTGCATTTTTTTTTACCAAAAATAGGTAGAAGAATACGTATCGGCCTAAACTGAGGAAAAAAAACGTTTTTTTTTATATATTTTTGGGGGATATTTATTATAGCAAAAAGTTAAAAATATGGATTTTTTTTTAAATTGTCACTCTCTTTGTTTATAGCGCAAAAAATAAAAACTGCAGAGGTGATCAAGTACCACCAAAAGAAATCTCTATTTGTGGGAAAAAAAGGACGCCAATTTTGTTTGGAAGCCACGGCGCACGAACGCGCAATTGTCAGTTAAAGCGACGCAGTGCCGAATTGCAAAAAGTGGCCCGGTCATTGACCAGCAAAATGGTCCGGGGCTGAAGTGGTTAAAGGGTGCTTTGCAGCTGTTATATCCAACTTCATTACTACTAGGGCATATACATTAAAAAAACAATGACCTTTCCAACCAGTTAGAGAAGTGATATGCAACAACTGTATATCAACCATAATATTTTCATTTTTATTTCCCAAACCAAAACTGTTAACCTGTAGAGCTTATGATATATGCCAAATATTTCATTTTGATCACCGACGATCACTAAACTTTCATGTGTGAAAGCATGCACTAAGCTATCCGTGCTAAAAAACAAACAATTACACCAATTTTCTGCAGCTTTGGTGTAAACTAGGAAAGGAAGCTCACTACTGGACACAGATCAGAGGAGTATCTAATATTCTGCTACAGCTCAATAAAAAAGGCAAAAAACAGCTTTTGCGTAAAGGGAATTGATAGCATACAGCAAGTATCTGATAGAGAACCTCTCGTCAGTGGTTTGATGGTAGCAAGGAAATAGAAGAACACAAATTAGTCATTTTCCTTATCAGCGGCAACATCAGTCCCTTGAAAGCTGCCATGCAGAGAGAACAGATTGCTACACCATATTAGCCTTCAGGAACAGCAAAAAACAGAAAAAGACTAATTCAAGATAACAAAAGCACCTGAGGTGCTCCAGGGCCACCTTG
Organism: Rana temporaria; assembly: GCF_905171775.1. Lineage (NCBI taxonomy): Eukaryota > Metazoa > Chordata > Amphibia > Anura > Ranidae > Rana > Rana temporaria. Next base: position 188,436,051 of record NC_053490.1, read on the forward strand.
CATTGCAATTAAAGTTTCCAATATTTAGCATTGGAGGTCACTTGCATAAATACGAATGTATGCACACACAGATAGATATTTTATAGCATATAAAGCTGGATGTAATATCAACATAAAAACAATCTTCTGCTTTAGTAGGCAGGTTGAACTGCCTGAGCAAAAAAAAACTAATTCACGCAAAAAAAAACAAACATTTAATATAAAATCCCTCAGATGTATTTTTCTTGGAATAACAAACAAGGTGGAATAAGGTAAATGAGCAGCTAGGTGTTAGGATGCTGTGTGAGCCACACAGCAGCATACATCTGCACTCACTAGACTAGACTGTTAACATAATGCTTTGACAACTCCATCAGTGCAGTCTCAAGGTAGCTGTCAATCAGAATGCATCATTTAATTCAACAGCACTCAGAGGATTTTCCCTTGCAACCCACATGACAGCACATCTACAGCTCTATTTATAGCTAACCGCCAGTTGTGTTTGCAGTGCTGCTGTAATTACAGAAGGGGAATAAAAAAAAAAAAACATGCAACAGGCTGCAATGTTTTCTGGCTTGTGTTTTTCCTTGCTACGATGCCATGCAATGTGCGATCTCACTTGTGACAAATGATAAAAGCGCTATTTTCCCCGCCACTCTGTTCAGACAGCACTTCATTTGCAGCTATCTATAATTAGATTAATGGTGTAGTGCAGTACAAAGCAGGCCCACTTCACATCAGATAGCATATGAATTAGGACAAACACTTATTTCAATTCTAGGCAGAGAAAGCAGTGACTAGGGTATTTAGCATAGCCTTTATGGCAGAATGAGATGTTAATTGTGTACCATTACCTCTAAACTGCTTGCTTGTTGTATAAATCACTGTGCTAATTGATGCAGAGATAGAAATGTAGCCACAGGCAAGAAAGCAACGGAATGAGAGAGCTGGAGATGGTGGATAAAGGATTATCGAATAAAACCAGATGGAGATGAGGCTCTTTTGAAACCTTTGCATTCTACCCAAAAGCAGTACTTCTGAAAAGTACAGAAAAACTGTTGTACTGAAGTGTGGAGGACAAGAAAAGAAATGACATGGCACTTTAGCTCTGAAATACCCTTGTGCTTGGAGAAAGAACCGAGACCTGACGTGTATGCTGAATATGTTAAAGAAATGAATGAACAGTCTTTAACATTAATGCGTTTTAATAGAACAAAACCTTGAGGCTCTTTGTAATCCTTATAGCCAGCAAATCCACTTGTTAGGGAGCTTTGTTCAAATTCTTAAAATACTCTGCATTTTGGAAAGAAGTTGGTTCACTGTAACTAATGAAAAGAATAGTGATTAGGTATGATCCACAAACCTTACATGCCAACTTCAGAAACGGTGCAAAAATCGTTTCTTGCATTATAAGGACATAATCATATAGGACAAACAGCACAGTCACTACCGGAGGCTTCTGTAATATGTGCCAGTAACAGAAACCTATAGATGGAATGGTGCACATTGAATTCTTATGGATTCTTTTGCAGTATATTAAGGAAACACGTAGAGAAAGGAAAAATTGAGCTTCATAATTGTCCCTTGGTGGGCATCAACCAAAATATTCAGGAAGTATTTGTCTGCCAAATTGACATTTAATGAAACAGTGTCCTTTCCTGTTTATAACACATTTATGCTGAGTGACAGCAAATCACAATATTTGTACAGGAACCCCACTTATCATTACAGAGTGGAAAGGATCTAGGAAGCAATGTGAAAATTGCAGATTTTCACCATAGCTCCTTCCAGTGACACATCTCTAATGCTCGAAAGAGAGTGTGTAGTACATATGTTTAAACTGTCCAAACACAAGGAGTCTTCGGTATGTTTTGACCAAATTAGCCAGTGTTTCAGAATAACTCAAGAAATCCTTGGAAAGAATGGTGTAGCCCTTACTTTTACACTCATGACCAGATTTGCTTCTGGAAATTCCCTTTTTAGCTTCAGATGTCTTGTTGATCATGTTATAAATCCAACTAAAATACAATTACAGTAGAGAAGACTTTCTTTGCATAAATCAATCAAATTAGGATTTTTGCTTGAATTACATTTCTTTTTATTAAAAAAATAGTTTTCCCTAAACAATTTTTTTTTTTTTAGCATTACGGTGTTCTTCCACTTTACCCACTTGCTAGCCATGTTCCAACATACCTGCTAGTTTGAAAAGAACATTATTATTATTTTTTTTTTTTTTTGGGGGGGGGATCAGTAATATGACAAATATGTGTATTGAAAATGGTACAAGCAGTAAAAAGGATAAGTAAAGTGATTTGGGATAATTGCATCAAATGGTCCTGTGGGAAGGGAAACATTACAAACGGAGCATATAAAAGGGGCAGTTTTATATATTTATTTGACTTTCTGAAACTTTTTAATTTTGTTAAGCATTTTGAATTGTTACCATTATCATAATATATAAATATGCATAAAATTAAGTTAGTTTGGCATTAGGTGAGACCTTACTACATTTTATGCTGATACACACTAAAATAATTGAGAATATATATATATATATATATATATATATATATATATATATATATATATATATATATATATATATATATATATATATATATATATATATATATATATATATATATATATATTAGACCAAGATTTTCTTCTCTAGAGGGGAAATGTTTGCTAACACGTGTAACGTGTGTATCCAAACAGGTTAAAGTCCATCTTTCATACTAGACAAAGCCAACTGTCCGGGGGATGTAAATATTTATAACGATTGTCATCGCCTCCAAAGACATTTAACCACTTGCCTACTGGGCATTTTTACCCTTTTCCTGCCCAGGCCAATTTGTAGTGCTGCCACACTTTGAATGACAATTGCACGTTCATGCAACACTGTACCCATATGACATTGTTATTTTTTTCACACAAACGGAGCTTTCTTTCGGTGGTATTTAATCAAAATGAAAAAAAGACTGAAAGTTTTGAAACAAAAGTTTTTCATAGTTTGTTATAAAATTTTGCAGGTCATTTTTCTCCTTCACTGATGTGCGCTGATGAGGCTGCACTGATGAGGACTTGTAGGCAGCACTGGTGGGACTGCACTGATAATCAGGACATTGATAATTAGCGCCCTAATTATCAAGTGTACATGTCCCTTTCACACAAGCCAGTTATCAGCTCTATTCTTGATAACTAGCTTTTGTTTACATCCTCATCAGCTGTGATTGGAGGACACAACCGACACAACCATCACAAAGCACGTGCCGCCCGCTTGCTGTGATGGGTGTGATTAAGGGAGGATGTCATATGACGCCCTCCCAGAACTGGCTGGCTGCGCTGTAGCTGTCATTTGACTATAGTGTGGTCGCCAAGTGGTTAAACTGGATAATGGCACTATTAGCTCAATCCAGTGTGGGTATGGCAATGTTGAAAAATAAAAACGGGCTACATTCAACATTCTTATACTCCAAAGCGCATTCCTGCATGAAAGACCACAGGGTACTGATATAAGCCTTAAGGGCTCATTTATAGCTGCAGCAACCCTCTGAAAAGTGATCTGCAGTGGATTGCTTTCTCAGGCAACATTTGTCAAGTGGTAGGAATAAGGCAGGAGTTGTCAAGTGGTGAGGAGGCATGGCTCAACCGACTGTTCAAATCACCCACCTGTGAGGGTAATATAGGTCATACACCAACCTTTTAATTTGATTAATAGTATTGTTATAAAAGGAAACCTTTTGGAAAAGGAATATGGGAGCTACCATTATTCATTTTTTTTTTGCAGGTGCAGGGTCTGCAGCTGCCATGCTTCTGCTTCCTTTACTGCTTAGTGAGCCAATGGTCCTCAATGGAGATGAGCTTGATCATCCTCCCAAATCAGCATTATTCAAACTTCTGCTCTGCAGACCGGGTCATTCTTAGCACCACAACACACAGAAATGAAGGGGTGGGATGCCGCCGACACAAATGCCTATATATGGACAGATGCCCATATTTAGTCATTATGAATCCTTTAGTAACATTACCTAACATTCTGATAAAGACTGTGCCAGAGAAGAATATAATACGATTTGCAAAACCGGAGAAAACTAAAACACAGCACAACAATTTGGTTTCATTTTTAAAATAGCTCTAGGCAAAACCTTTTTTTTTAATGTTTTGAATACAGTGAGGAATAGTTAGACCCTCTGAATTTTGTCTCCAAGAAAGAAATTGAGTGTAAATCACAAATTCTAAAGTTGTCCTAAGAACAAGAGAAAATCTTTATTGGGGACACATTTTTAAAGCGTTTGTTACCCAAACACTTCATATTCCTGATATGTGGCTGCTGTACTATGTACTTGTATGAGAAAGTATCCTGTTCTCTTTGTATTGTTACCCTTATGTGAAATCTTCTGTGATCCTACGAGTCCCTCTGAGGTCTTATTAAAAACTCACAACACTAAGCAGGAGAGCACAGCATGGTCAGTTCTCTAGCTGTGCTTGGAACTCAGTGTACTCTCCTCCAATGATCAGACATGTCCTGACACGCCCTTTCTGCATAGTCATTTACTGGGAAGCTCAGTGTGCTGCTGCATTTCCTCCCACCAGCTCTTATGCAGCTGGGGACAAAGGGAATGTGTTTATATTTATAATTATATATATATTTTTAATATATCTATTCAAAAATGTTTTGCCTTTCATTTTTTTTTAACCGAATGGGTTGTTTTACAAGGATATCATTTACAATCACTAAGTAGGGAAAACACCCTAATTTTGGAGATTTTCTCCAAGACAGAAAGTGAAGGAAAAAATGCTCTAAAGGCATAGGTTGTAACCATTTTCTACTCCATTCAAAACAAAACGGCACCTCAGTTATTTAAATTAAATACTTGTAATTGTAACTCATTATAAGACTTTAGGCCTCATGCATACAGAGTTTTTTAGCCTGTAAAAGTACCTCTATGTAAGCCTATGTGTCCAAGCACACATTGGCCTTTAGAGGCTATGAGAATAAGAGCTTTTAACCACTTGCCCACCAGGTTAATTCTGGCACTTCTCTCCTTCATGTGAAAATCACAATTTTTTTGCTAGAAAATTAATCAGAACCCCCAAACATTATATATATTTTTTTAGCAGACATCCTAGGGAATAAAATGGCAGTCATTGCAATACTTTTTGTAACGCCGTATTTGCGCAGCGGTCTTACAAGCGCACTTTTTTTGGATAAAAATCACTTTTTTGAATTAAAAAATAAAACAATACATTTTGCCCAATTTTTTTATATATTGTGAAAGATAATGTTACGCCGAGTAAAATGATACCCAACATGTCACGCTTAAAAATTGCGCCCGCTCGTGGCATGGCGTCAAACTTTTACCCTTAAAAATCTCGATAGGCGACGTTTAAAAAATTCTACAGGTTGCATTTTTTGAGTTGCAGAGTAGGTCTAGGGCTAGAATTATTGCTCTCACTCTAACGATCGCGGCGATACCTCACTTGTGTGGTTTGAATACCGTTTTCATATGCGGGCGCTACTCGCGTATGCGTTTGCTTCTGCGCGCGAGCTCGACGGGGCGCTTTAAAAAATTTTTTTTTGGTTTTCTTATTTATTTTTATTTAGTTTTATAATTTTTTACACTGAAAAAAAAAAAAAAAAATTGATCACTTTTATTCCTATTACAAGGAATGTAAACATCCCTTGTAATAGAAAAAAGCATGACAGGTCCTCTTAAATATGAGATCTGGGGTCAAAAAGACCTCAGATCTCATAATTAGACTTAAATGCAAAAAAATAAATAAAAAAAAAAAAGTCATTTTTTCAAATGACAAAAAAAAAAATGTTTCTTTAAGAGGCTGGGCGGGACTGACGTTTTGACGTCACTTCCGCCCAGCAGAGCTATGAGGACGGGTGAAGGAGATTTCTCCTTCAGTCCCGTCCCCGCTCAGCTGCCGGACACATCCGATCCCCTCCGCCGCTACCGACGGCTCCGGTAAGCGGCGGAGGGGGCGGGAGAGCGGCGGGAGGGGGGGGCCCCTCTCCCGCCACCGATAACGGCGATCTCGTGGCGAATCCGCCGCGGAGACCGCCGTTATCGTGTACACCACCGTCCCCTGAAAAGATGAATATCTCGGTTGTGGCAGCAGCTGGTCAGGTTTTTATTATGGTCTGTGCCCTATTTCAGGATATTCAGCCTCCTAATTGTCCTGTGTCACTCCAACACTTGGTGATAATGGTATAGAAAATTCAGCACCAGAACAGAAATAGAAGGGAAATCTTCCAATAAGGACACTAGCTCTGGTAATATACTAGTGTTTTGGCTATGGTACAGAAAGTGAAATCTCCTCTATGCGACACAGATGGCAACAAAAACTGCCAGTGGTTAAAACTGTACCTTACTGTATCAGAAATAAAAAAGTTATACTTTTAGTTCTATTTCAATATCTATTCAATGAGCACACATACTGAACTCCTTGCTGCTACATGTACACATATATGTGCCCTCACAGAAGTAGGCTGCAGAAATAGGCTTCCATAAGGCCAATTACAGTCTATGCATACATGTGTTTGGGTTGGGATCCAACTGCACAAGCATGCTCCAAGTACAGGGACTGGGATCTCACCAAGAGCTCTATTTCCTGTACTAAGGATTGGGAACTGGGAAGTCTGATTCCTGATTACCGTTATAGCCTCTAATTGGCTTTCACAGTGACTGTGCAGCCCATCCCTGTGTTCTTCTCTTGAATGGAGAAAAAAAAAACATTTTATCTTTTTCCCCTGCTAAAGGAGAAAAAAATCTGAAGATATCCATTACCATTTACCAACAAAAGAAATCACAATTTGTCCTGAAATAAACAAGGTATAATCCACTTGGACATGAGATATATACAGTTTTACTAAGACATGTCAAAGTTGCAATACTGTGTTCAGGCGTATGGATTTGTTTTTACCCTTGTCATGGAGTAGTTGCGTACTGAGCACAAAGCGGTAAACTAACAGTTGCCTGTTCATTAACATTTGTAAATATGGTAACAAATACAAAATAATTAAATAGACTATCATGCAGCTTCCAGAACACAGTGTATCTCCTATGCACTGTGTGTACAAACTTCCCATGATTTGTTTCACATTGTTAATGGATCTGGGTCAGAAGAGAAACCCACACGCACCATCATGGGTGTTTGTCTTCATCCTTGATAGAATTACTGACACCTGTAAGTCTCTAGAGGAATGAAAGCACCATGCTTCCACAATCAACCAATCTTGTAGTCTCAGTACTAGCTTTAAGCAATACAAGAGAAAAATTCAAATGACTGCAGGGTTCACTGCATTTAAAATATGTCCCAATTTCAATGCCTGGCTTCATTAAAGAGGCTCACTGCTTGATTGGCTGCACTTAACCCCTTATAACACCTCTACCTTTGTATACACAGTAAAGGAAGAAAGGCATGGAGGTCATGCTGTCCCATGGGCCTGCAATGTCATGTAAGTTCAGCAGTTTGGGTTCTGATCAGTACACTAATGAGGCTTTGGATAATCCCTTTTAGAAGCCAAGCTTATATCTGAATTAAAACACAGGTTCAATCTGGGCAGGCAAAGAGACCAATACAAACAAATGTCAGCAGAATTTTAACTATGATGTTATAAAACCTCCCAAATGCACAGCCAGTTGTCAGGAATAAAAATCCAAGGCAGGCAAAATGAAGGAAAAAAATGAAGACAGGCAGCTTTGTGCTCTAACCCCAGCTACTAATCATTAATCACTTTCTAGGCCTTTAAGAACTTGTCCATTACAGCCCGGAGCTAAAGGCTAACTCTCTCATCACTTGCATGTCAGCAGCACCAGTGTTAACAAGGGAAAATATATGGCTTGCGCTATTCTGCTTGGTCCCCCTGCCTTTGCTGTCTTTAATTGAAGAAGGCAGTTAAACACACGGTAAATCATTCAGTTAGCTGAACTGTTTAATAACATATAATTGATAATGTCAATATGTCACTTAGACATAATGCATCACTGTCACCACTTTTTAAGAAAGTCAACAACATGCCATTAAAAATTGATTTTTATACTTGTCATTTGATCTAAATCCTATGTGATTAACATAACCTCAATATTCCCCGTGGTGCAGTACAGTTAACTTTCAGATTACTTATTTCTTTATTTGCTATACATAACATTGACTACTGAGATGCATGAAATGACAAACCATGGACTCCTGTAGCATTGCAAAATTCTCTCCTGTCATGTACAATTAATAAATAACTCAAATAAGGAAACAGAAAATTTTCTTGCAGATCTCCGGCTACAGACATAGCACTCGGAAACAAAAAAAGAACTTGTATGCAACTAAATTATAGGTCTGGTTCAAAAAGTCCATGTTTACAAATGTCATGAAGGGTACAATTTTAATCTTTCCACAATGGGAGAAATAGCTTTATTGAGTAGAACAATTCTCCATTACAAAGAGGTAGCAACAAGAACATGAGCTGAGATACTGACTGCTAATGTGGCTGTGCTCCCAACAGCAGATTATAAAAGAATATAGATAATATTTCTGTATAATGAGTAGTGTTGTAAATATGCTTGGATGCATGGAACATAGTGTGGATGCTGCAGGCACACAAGCGTCGCTACCCTATAGATATTACATATATATTCTGTATTCTGTAAACAAAATCTAAACAAGTCCCATCACATTAAGGAAGAATTTAATTCAAGTGTAATCTTTGACCACTTAAGACCCGGACCAATATGCAGGTAAAGGACCTAGCCCCTTTTTGTGATTCGGCACTGCGTCGTTTTAACTGACAATTGCACGACGTGGCTCCCAAACAAAATTGGCGTCCCTTTTTTCCCACAAATAGAGATTTCTTTTGGTGGTATTTGATCACCTCTGCGGTTTTTATTTTTTAATCTATATTTTTTACTTTTTGCTATAATAAATACCCCCCAAAAATCTATAAAAAAAAAACGGTTTCCCCCCCCCCCCTCAGTTTAGGCCGATATGTATTCTTCTACTTATTTTTGGTAAGAAAAAAAAAAATCGCAATAATCGTTTGATTGGTTTGCGCAAAAGTTATAGCGTCTACAAAATAAAGGATAGTTTTATGGCATTTTTATTAATAATTTTTTTTACTAGTAATGGCGGCGATCAGCGGTTTTTTTTGTGACTGTGACATTATGGCGGACACATTGGACACTTTACACATTTTTGGGACCATTGTAATTTTCACAGCGAAAAGTGCTATAAAAATGCACTGTTTACTGTGAAAATGACAATGGCAGTGAAGGGGTTAACCACTAGGGGGCGCTAAGGGGTTAAGTGTGCCCTAAGGGAGTAATTCTTACTGTAGGGGGGCGTGGCTGGACGCGTGACGTCACTGATCGTCGTTCCCTATAACAAGCAACAGACGATCAGTGACACTGCCACAAAGAAGAACGGGGAAGGTGTGTTTACACACACCTCTCCCCGTTCTTCAGCTCCTGTGACCGATCGCGGGACAACAGCGGCGATCAGGTCCACGGGCGCAATCACGGAGCTTCGGACCGGGTCGCGAGCGCGCGCACGCCCCACGGCTGGGCTCTTAAAGGCGACGTACCTGTACGTGCCCAGCCGTGCCATACTGCCGACGTATATCGGCGTTAGGTGGTCCTTAAGTGGTTAAAGCAGAGTTCCGCCCGTCCGCCCCCCAGTAAAAAATTAAAAGTCAGCAGCTACACATACTGTAGCTGCTGACTTTTAATATTAGGACACCTGCCCTGTTAACAGTCCTAAAATCCAGCAATGTTGGCACCCCAGCTGATGTTTCCATTGGCTTTTGGGTGCTGCTGCTGCTATGTGTGGTAAGGGAAACAGTCAGTGAAGCCTTTTGGCTTCACAAATGGTTCCCTACTGCACATGCGCAAGGGAAAAAGGAGGGGGAACTTCTGAACTTTTCATTGCGGCAAGATCTCTTGGAAGTGTAGGACAGGTACCTGTCAAAAACAGGTACCCGTTCCCCTCTTCTCCTGAAAGGTGCCAAATGTGGCACCGGGGGCATTGGGCAGATAAGCAGAGCTTCCACTTTTGGGTAGAACTGTGCTTTAAGCTATCCTTATTTTTAGACTCTGTAAAAGGTAGAACTTTCATGTGTGTTTTGCAAGGTGAAGAGGCAGCTGAGACGCTGATCTACTCCAGCCTCCCACATCTTCAACACTGATCAATTAAGTTGCCCAACATGGTTACGGGCTAATGGTGTAAACAGTAGGGGTGCAATCAAAAGCTTTGGTCCATAGTAGCAGGATAAGAATCACATAATAGGGCTCCCTGCATTTATGGAATTCTGGGGCACTTTATAATACGTATCTGTACATGCAGGCAGGCAACTCTAGATGTTTTCTTTCCATATATGATGCTTGTTAACACTTTTAGGGTCTGTTCCCACAAGGTGAGCTAGTACTGCGCTGGGCAGTTTTGCGCAATTCAGTCCGAAAAGCAACAATCTTTGTTCCCTATCATGGCGGTTCAAACTACTGCTCTGCAGTGGTGTGCAACAAAAAAGTACAGTCATTTATTTTTTTACTAGTGTTTTGTGACACAATCCCCCACAATACACTATTCTGTGGCATGGCCAATAGAACGTAATGAAATGTCACTTCATGATATTTAAAGTTCACACAAAACAAAAGTAAACAGTGTGATGCACTGTTGACAGCTCCTCAGTGCCACTGACTTTACACCGCACACCAACAGCTGCATTTTAACACTGCAGCTGGTGTGATCATGCCCTTAAAGTGATCACAGGTTTACTTTAACACACAATTGTGTGTTCAAGACAAATACTGAAACATGTTTCCAATATTTTTAAACCTTCCCTGCCATGAAGGTCCTTGTTCACACACTTCCTGTTATAAGCTGGCAACTATCTTTTAGTTATGCTTCTGTGCTGTCACCTGGTCACATGCACCCCAGAACCAAAAGCGCTATATATATATATATATATATATATATATATATATATATATATATATATATATATATATATATATATATATTATATATATTTTTTTTCACACCATTATATCTACATCTTCTGGTGTTTTGTGGCTCTCTGTTGCATTTTACAAAGAAAGTTAAAGTAAAAAAAAAAAACCTTCAAGCTGTTAACTGGAGTCACACTTCTATTCAATGTTGAAATATGATGCAGGCTACTGTAAGGAGCTTAAATGAGGCATACATCTCAAAGCAATGATGACTTAAACTCTAAATACCATACCACACATGTAGCTTGTGTTCCTTTCCTTGTGTCTGTAATTGCTGCATAATGCTAATGATACCATGGCAGCTCTTCATTGTATTATTAAGGGAGAAAGTTTGACTTAAATGACAACAACTTTGCTCACTGTCTGTGGCAAGGCCTTATGCAGGTGTTCAAGAGATAAAAGTGGGGGCAGAGCCTGATAGGTGACCGCAGGCTGTCTAACACATAAGTAAATATGACACAGTAGTAATTTGCTGACATAAGTGGCACTTTCATATCCGCAAAGGCAATGGCAATCACAGTGTACTATATAGCTCTCACAAAGGACAACATGTGCCGCATTTGCTGTTTGGCCAGCAGCTTGTCTTACCCTTCACGGCTGTAATGAGCAAGACAAGGAAAATCCACAACAAGGAAAAGACTGACAAGTATCAGAGATCTTTTCAAAGCCTTCTACTTAATCGCATAACAGAACCTGCCATCTGCTGGAAATACAACTTCCTATTCTGCAACCTAGATTCTTTTTATGTTGTTGTTGTAATTACAAGTTTATAAGCTACCTACTAAACCAACTAAAAGGTACCATTTCAAAGGGCTATATAATTAGGGAAAGCAAATTGAGGTCTGTTATGGAAATCTACATTAGGCTTGTATAAAGTTACAAACAAGGACAATGACTGTTATAGAAAACATGATGCTGTTAAAAGGAAAACAAAAGAGAGACTACTAGCCTTGACTTATTTATATAAATATATAACCGCACAAATTGTCCTAAAAGAAACACAAGCCATTATTGTAAAGCCTTCTATTCTAGCCTAAATGAGCGTAGTACCAACTTTTTCACAAGAACTGCAATAGGGTAACATATTTCTAGAAAATGTGTGAGATGTAAATAAAATAATAAGCATATAAAGCAGCTTGAATATGGTATTGGCATGAATATTCTGACTAAGCCCCCCTTCACACCCTATTGTCAACAATGGCAATGTTCATATCGGTGCAACGCCAACGTTGCGGTGCTGCATTAATTTAAAAAGTAGTTCCTTCACTACTTTTGGCGATTTCGGGTGCGACTTGCATAGACATCTTTGCATGAATCCGCACATGACATGTGGTTTTGAAATCGCGTGATTTCAGATAAAGTTGCACGATTTCAAAGCAGAAATTCAATGTGAATGAGGGCTAAAGGGGATATTTAGGTTGTATGACCCATCCGTGCAGCAGTAAGCTTTTTTTCACAGTTTTTGCATTACTCCCGGCCCAGAGTCAGATTTCTCCTATGGCCCCATTGCAGTAGAAATCATAGTTAGTTTTTAACTTATAACTTTATAATGTATACACCCATAATTATTTCACAAATGTATCAATGCAGATGATAATCTCTCAAACTACATTTGTAGATCAAACAGTTTCTGTTGGGTTATGCAATGAGGCGCATATAAATTAGAAATCTACTGCTAGATAATGTCATTCCAACAGGACCCAACTGAATTATGAAAGATCAAAATAAATGAAAAATATTAGCCTACTAAAAAAAAATAGCAAGTGCAAAAATACAACAATGTGCAAAACACGATATTACATATAGATACAAAATTGTGCAAAAAAGCAAAGAAAAAAATGCTAACATTGCAGAATTAGTGCAAGTCCAAAAAATATATATAATTAAAAATAAAATCACAAATATATAAACATTGCGAGCGATATCCTTCCTATATGTGTCACAACAAATTTATGAAGCGACAATGTGCATCAACCTATATGTATGATGAAAATATATAGAAATATGCAAGCAATATTAGAAAGCCCCAAAAAATAATAATGATGGTAAGTGAGAGGGGAAATATTTCAATGATGTGAAGGCTAACCAAGCCACAAACCACCAGTGTTAAAACAGTGATTCCCTTACCAATCTCACTAAAAGACCTTAACAGCTGGGACCGTGAGCCTTCCAATAGCATCTGCTATTCTCTGCTGTATTCAATCAGTTCGATGTATATCTCGCCATGGAACACACACTGAATGAGAAGAAAAAAGAAAAAATATTCCAAGTGCCCACTCGGCACCAAGGAAAACATGCTCAGCTCAGTCGGTGGTGGTGCTGCGATTGCATCACACAACATGGGCTCCAACCACTCAAAAATACAATACTGTCAGCGTCCCTGTTTCACTCTATGTCCGTTTTGTCCACTGACCGAGCTGAGCGTGTTTTCCTTAGTGGCAGATGGGCACTTGGAATATTTTTTCTTTGTTCTCCTCTCTTAATGAGATCGGTGAGGGAATCACTGTTTATTACTTTCCCTACCGAGTCATTGTAAAATGATGTCGGTGGGAACCCTCCCTCAGAGTGGACGCCATATGACGTCCTTGCATTCCCGGATGGCTAGGGGGCCCGCGCGCCCCCGCCGCATTGCTCGGGACCTGGTGCGCGTGCCCGGCGGCCGCAATGTCCGTCGGGCACCGGCGATTGCCCGCAATCACGGCAGGACCATGGATCTGTGTGTAAACACACAGATCCATGTCCCGTCAGGGGTGAGGAGACAGATGTGTGTTCCCAGTACAGAGGAACACATATCGGTCTCCTCCCCCTACAGTTAGAACACACTTTAGGGAACATATTAACCCCTTCCTCACCCCCTAGTGTTAACCCCTTCCCTACCAGTCACATTTACACAGTAATCAGTGCAGTTTTATAGCACTAATCACTGTAGAAATGTGAATGGTCCCAAAAATGTGTCCGATATGTCCGCCGCAATGTCATGGTCACAATAAAAAAGAAAAATCGCAGATCGCCGCCATTACTAGTAAAAAAAAAAAAAAAATGCCATAATTCTATTCCCTGTTTTGTAGACGCTACAACTTTTGCGCAAACCGATCAAATATGCGTATTGCAATTTTTTTTACCAAAAATATGTAGAAGAATACATATCGGTCTAAACTGAGGAAAAAAATCTTTTAAAAAAAAAAAAAAGATATTTATTTGTCGCTCTTCTTTTGTTTATAGCGCAAAAAAAAAAACGCAGAGGTGCTCATATACCACCAAAAGAAAGCGCTATTTGTTGGAAAAAAAAGGGCGTCAATTTTGTATGGGACCGTGCAATTGTCATTCAAAATGTGACAGCGCGAAAACTTAAAATTGGTCTGGGCAGGAAGGGGGTGAAAATTCCCTGTATGGAAGTGGTTAAACACTGGTGGTTGGTGGCTTGGTTAGCCTTCACATCACTGAAATATTTTTCCTCTCACCTGCCATCAATAAAAAATGTTGGGACTTTCTAATATTGCTTGCATATTTTTATATATATATATATATATATATATATATATATATATATATATATATATATATATATATATATATATATATATATATATATATAAATAAAAGAGAAAAAGTTTAAGAGTTGCTGTACTTAAAATGGTTTTATTTTTCCAAATATTCTCGTAAAGGTTACATACCAAAGAAGTATACAAAATATTCAGACATGGATGTCCGTTTCGGGCTTACATGCTACCGCCCTTCTTCAGATCAAGTTAAAACGCTCTACGTCAACCAGCATCTGCTTGGAGGTGAATTACCTGGCCTTCAGAAAAAAAATCAAAACCCATCTTTTCTGAGGGCAAAAGTTCAGTCAGGGAAAGGACACTAAGCACCCAGAGGCGATTCAGTTCGCAAGCGTTGCGCTATATAAGTTTCTCACTTACTCACTCATTGTCACTTCATACATTTGTTGTGATACATTTAGGAAGGACATCACTCACAATGTTTATTTGTGATTTTATTTTTTATATTATTTTGAACTAATTCTACAATGTTGATGATTACATGCAAAGGTTTGCATTTTTTCTTTGCTTTTTTGCACATTTTTAATTTTTGCACTTTACTTGCTATTTAGTGGGTTAATATTTATTTAATTTAGATCTTTTTTATTGAAGAAAGCAGGTTCTGTGAAATGTGTGAATCATCATTGCCTACTCACAGGGCATAGACAATATGTGTCAGAGTTCAAAGAAGTAAATGTGTGCAGATCTATGCAAAGTAAGTTTACAACATTTTAGACAATTCAGATCAATAGGAGTAGGGTAGAATATGGATATGAATAGATCATTTTACATTTTGACCATATATACTCTTTTAAATCCCACATTCCAATATATATTTTTTTAATTTATATCTTTTTAATTCAGCACAAGGCACGGTATTTAAATTTAATGAGAAGTGTCCCTTATGCCGGTGGCTGATGTACTAGTTGAATCCTTTCAAGCACTCCTTCACACCGCCAAAAGATTACTGCTGTGAGGATTCAGGTAAGTATTGAGTGAAGGGGAGATAAAACAAAGAATGCATTAAGGTAAAAAAATGTTTAGGCTTTAGAACCACTTTAAAATACTGTAGCGCTAGAGGATATAAAAGCAATGTGGGAAGCGTAAAGATGCTGGGCGAGCATCTTTACGCTTCCCACATTGCTTTTAATTATATTTCACCATTTTGTGATCACTTTTAACTGGCTATATTTTACATTGATTTGTAAAGATATTTTTATAAAAAAAAACTCATTGGTTGATTTGCACCATATGGAGCCCTCTTTTATATTCCATGCTATGTTGGGGCACTGGTGATTCATCCTGCCCCACCGACATCCCTTCCATCCACTTGGCTGTCGGTTTCCTGCTGGCTGTGGTCCTGCGTTTTCTATCTTGTCTGTTTTTATAAATAAAAATATCCATCCTGAGAGACATCCCTGCAGCATTTGATTAACCAGAACCGAGGGTTCAAGGCTCTTTTGACTCACTGTCGTAAGACATGTGAGTCCATCACATTTGGTAAGAGTATTTCACCTTACTTGAATATGCCAATTGAAGCATCACCTGGGTATTCGTCACATATCCCCGGATTTTCACCACATTCAGCCTGGAAGCTGTCCACCCTTCCTATGCTTTTTGTTGGGACTTTGACATATACAATTTTTGAAACTCACATTGTTTCATTATTTACCCATTTCATGTCCCAGTGAGTTCTCTCTCATTAACTCACTGAGTCACGGAGAGAGACCGTGATGACCATTATTATCATCTATTGTCACTTGTTATGAGTTTTGTTTGTGTTATTATGCACTTTTCACTTATATAGAAGTTCATTCATTCATCATGATTTGGTGATTCACCCTTACTGTGTATGTTCTTCACGTGTACAAACCATTATGGTGTACACTTGGATATTTCCAAATGTTTGGTTATATCCTCTAGCGCTACACTATATATCTTGTACACTATTGCTGAACTTTGAGTATTTAGCTACTATTATCATATTAATTGTTTTCCCTGGTTTAGCACAGTGTTTCCCCCCCCCCTTTTTTATACACTTTAAATACTGCATTAATTTTTGTGTTAAAATAAATCGTATGGTAATTCAGTAAAACACATTTATTATTAAGATTTTTTGTAGTCCGACACTAATAGGATCACCCATATAATAAGGCACCTAATCCCAAGTAATAGTCAAATTATGGAAAAATGGAGGGAAAGGGGATAAATTACGGTGCATATATGTAGGTAGTAATGATGAGAAAGAACAATGTCTTATGTAAAAAATTACAAAAATTATTTTATTCAATACATAGAAAAATACTAAATTTTATATTTTTCTATGTATTGAATAAAATTATTTTTGTAATTTTTTACATAAGACATTGTTCTTTCTCATCATTACTACCTACATATATGCACGGTAATTTATTCCCTTTCCCTCAATTTTTCCATTATTTGACATGTATTATTAACTTGCACATTATATTTTTTGTTTTGCATTAAGCACATTCTTTACAACTTATTTTATTGCTGACTGGACTTCTGGCTGCACTAGGAAGTGAAACATTACTACCGCTGCTAAATGCGACAGCTCCTGCTCAGGAATACTGGTTGTAAAACCCCTTTCACACACACACACACACACACGTCCATTTTCACAGACTCCGCCTGCTGAATGGGGATCGCTCCGTTGATCTCTGCTGAGCCGAGGGATGACAAGTCCATCTCTGCTCATTGTGCAGGGATGGACCTGTCAGAGCTCCGCTCTCCTCTATGGGGGATCGGATGAAAACAGAGTCGCCTGTCCATTTTCATCTGATCCGCCAAATGGATAAAAAAGAGGGTTTCAATCCATTTGAATACAGTGGATTGGAGCGGAGCAGATCGGATGTCAGCGGACATGTCACTGCTGACATCCGTTTCTCCATAGACCTGCATTAGCGTCCATTCAGGTCCGCCTAAAAAACTGACAGGCGGACCTAAATGGTCCGCATGTATGAAAGGGGCCCAAGGGAGCCAGTACAAACCAGCGTCCTAAATAGTTGACTCATCTCTGCCTGACTCATTTTGCTGTCAGCTTAAATTCCGGGCTAACTGGTGAATGTAAAAAGGAGCAAAGATAGGGGTTAAAAACAAAAAACAAAAGCAGCACAGGTTTTCCCCTACTATCCATACCAGGCTCTTTGGATTTGATATGACTTAAAGCGGAGGTTCACCCTAAAACTATTATATACCGTTACATCCAGTATACTGCTGACATCTACAGTATGCTGGTATTTTTTTTTCGCTGTACTTACCCCGTTATAGTTCTTTTCACCCGGCTTTCGGGTTCTCACTGTCCCAGGGAGTAGGCGTTCCTATTAAGATGCGTAGATGATTGACGTGCGGGTTAGGCGCGTCACGTGTACCGAAAATAGACGATCTGGGACTTGGCATTATACGGCGCCTGCGCAGTCAGCTCTACACGGCAGGCGCCGAGTCCTAGTTCATCTATTTTCGGAACGTGTGACATACCTTACCCGCACGTCAATCATCTACCCCTCTTCATAGGAACGCCTACTCCCTGCGGGAGTGAGAACTTGGAGCCGGATGAAAAGATCTATAACAGGGTAAGTACAGCGGAAAAAAATAAAATACCAGCATACTGTAGATGTCAGCAGTATGCTGGATCTAATGGTATATAGATGATTTTTAGGGTGAACCTCTGCTTTAAACCAATGCCAATTGGTGAAGAACCAATGCCAAAAAACAAGAGAAAAAACAGTATGAGGTACCCCAAATTCCATACCAGACCCTTCAAGCATGCAGCCTGGCAGGCCAGGAAAGGATGGAGCGGGGTCACTGGCACCAATTAGTATCACAGCCATTGACTCCAATAGTGGAGTTAATTTTGCAGTGACTTACACCATTACACAATTCAGTCCATGGATATGCTTGATTCTAAATTGACAGGTTGAAGTTAATCCAGTGCTTCAGAAAAAAAAACCTCACAATAACCAAATGATTGCAGTGTATTAAATCATTTTGTCAAGTACCAGTGAGGGATACAATGTGATAGGGGGTGTAGTTTGAGGGGGGGGGGGGATAAGCTGATAACAGTGAGGTGAATGCAGGGTGCCACTGAGGAATGCCCTGTGATTGGGGGGAGGAGGGTGATGTGGCCAGGGAAAAATGTGAAGGGGGTGAATTTGTCCTTACTATGCCAGCCCTAAGTTGTCATTTATGTGCCAAGACCTGCCCTCCTCTTACTGCAGACCTGAGCAATGTGTATCCCTCCCTCATACCCCAATAGACTGTAAGGTCTTCCAGCTTATGCATCCTCTTTATTATGCTAACAGACTATAAACTGTATCACCAACACTTCTTCACTCTAACATGCAGCACTGTGAACAGCAATGATGTACTTATTTTTGGAACCACGCTACTCTTGCCTCCAGTTTCACTGCTTCAACTTATTGGCTTGAGGTAGTAGCAAGAAGAAATGTTAAAAATAAAGGGCAGAGTGCACAGCTAGTCACCCGATCTAAGGTCATACCGAATTAATATAGCTTTCTGCATGTGCTTGCAAGACCGTGGAAAAAACGTTGATACCCAAATCTGTAAATAGGAGACCTATTAAAATTTCAAAATCAGTTTTGAGTTGATACAAAATGATAGCCCTAAAATTGTTTACATATGGCATGTGTGGAAATAGGATAGAATCACAAGACGACATGCACATGCTTCGACATGTGGCTGAAATTGTGGGTTAATGGCCAGCCATTTACATGCATGTTTACACAAGCACACCTATTCCCGTGCGTATACTCCCAATCTCAGCATTGGGAGGGTCTATTTAGGATTAGACCTAAACTAAGAATTTTCTTTATGATCTTCAGCTATTAATTTATGACCTGATCCTATTTGCCTACCCACTGCTGATCTTGCTTGCCCTTGGACCTGCTTCTTATCTTTTTATCTGGTTAGTTACTGGGTTTGCCTTCTGGACTTGTATTCTTTTCTGCCTAACCATTGCTGACCCAGCCTGCCTCTGAACCCACTTCTACCTTGCCTCTTTTTTTTTCTGACTATGGCTTACCTCTACCAATTTCCTGGTGTCCTTGTTCTGTCTTCTGACCACGACTGACTGCTACCCTGCCTACTGTTTGTCTCCATGTTTTCTGACTTAACCTTCAGCTTAGCTACATCTCAAGCTGATGTACTGCTGTTTATCCAATCTGCACCATCTGCTGCAGTAACTTCTGCAGCCCTGCTTTTCGGGCAATATCAATCCATACTCGTCACCTGCCTTCTAAAGCACCTTGCAGGCAAGCCACCGCTGGAGCTGTCTACAAAAAGTGTTCATCTGCAGACTGGACATTCGGTGCTCAGGCTCTCTGCCTCCACATGTCTTTTCCATTCCAGGGGTGCTTGGACTAGATGTGCAAGTGCAGCCCTCTTGTCATGGCATTTAACATGGAATAAGATAATTTTCCTATCACTTGAAATTCTTGCAGGGGCACCTACTGGAAGGAGGAATCAGCAGGAAGCCCTGGATCAATTACTACTGTATATGTGCCCAGAACTACATCTCTCAGCAGCCCTTTCCATACACACCTTGTGTGGACAGGCTCTTGAAAATCAATGCATGCATGTGGATAATGGATAAGCAGCGTTCTGTAGACAGAGGAGAACATAAGTTGGCATGAAAACACTGCTTGGGATTTCAGTGCAGCACAGGCAACGTTGTTAGCCCAATACAGAAAGTTAGGCGTTTACTGGGTTTCTAACAGAAACACAAGGTATTTTTCTGTATTGCTCAGGAAAAAAAATGCTCAGTCGTTGTGCACTTATGGTTTCAATCTTAGCCATTCACTAATTTTCTTCCAATTTCTATCCTGAACAGGCCCACAAGATTCTGGGCTCACAGACAAACTCAGGGAGTCAAGAGGCAGATAAAAGTGATTAGGATACGAACACTATCTAGCTAGCTTAATATACGTATAAATATATAAAATGGTGCAATAGGAATATGCCAACATACAGTGCCTTGAAGAAGTATTCATACCCCTTGAAATTTTCCACATTTTGTCATGTTGCATCAAAAAAACGTAAATGTATTTTATATCCCAAGCTTTGAACATCTCACAGAGCACTGTTCAATCCATCACCCGAAAATAGAAAGAGTATGGCACAAAAGAAAACCTACCAAGACATGGTGGTCCACCTAAACTGGCTGGCCGGGCAAGGAGAGCATTAATCAGAGAAGCAGCCAAGAGGCCCATGGTAATTTTAGAGGAGCTGCACTCCACAAATCTGGCCTTTATGAAAGAGTGACAAGAAGCCATAAGAAGTCCCGTTTGCAGTTTGTCAGAAGCCATGTGGGGGAAACAGCAAACATGTGGAAGAAGGTGCTCTGGTCAGATGAGACCAAAATTGGACTAAAAGCAAAACGCTGTGTGGTGAAAAACGAACACTGCACATAACCCTTAACACACTATCCCCACCGTGAAACATGGTGGTGGCAGCATCATGTTGTGGGGATGCCATTCATTAGCAGGGACAAGGAAGCTGTTCAGAGTTGATGGGAAGATGGATGGAGCCAAATACAGTGCAATCTTAGAAGAAAACCTGTCTGCAAAAGACCTGAGACTAGGGTGGAGGTTTACCTTTCAGCAGCACAATGACCGTAAACATACAATCAGAGCTACAATGGAACGGTTTAGATTAAAGCTTATTTATGTGTTTAAATGGTCCAGTCAAAGTCCAGACCTAAATCCAATTGAGAATCTGTGGCAAGACTTGAAAACTGCTGTTTACAGACCCTCTCCATTCAATCTGACAGAGCTTAAGCTACTTTGCAAAAGAGGATGGACAACAATTTCACTCTCTACTGTAGATGTGCAAAGCTGGTGGAGACATACCCAAAAAGCATTGCAGCTGTTATTGCAGCGAGAGGTAGTTCTACAAAGTATTGAATCAGGAGGGCTGAATACAAATGCACGTTAAACTTTTAACATATTCATAAAAATTTTTGAAAACCATGTATAATTTTCCTTCTACTTCACAATGATGTGCCATTTTTTTGTGTCAATTTGTGTTTTTTGGTACACATAAAATCCCAATAAAATACACTTGTTTTTGGTTGTAACATAACAAAATGTGGAAAATTTCAAGGGGTATGATTTTTCAAGGCTCTGTACACACCTTGGTTTTCAGGTGCCCTATTTATGCTACCAACGTTGCCCCCTGTAGCATCCTCTGATCGTTGCTCACTGCCGTCTATAGCTTTCTGAGATCTCTCCCTGTCACCACCTAGTTGTAAAGTTCCTCCAATCTTTTCCCCCCAACAGAGCATTCCAAACCTCTTTTCGATACTGTGCCGGCGCTCCTGGTTTCTTTTCAGCTAGTGACAAAAGCAAGCCGCTTGCTCTGGGGGCACTGGTGTGTGCTTGCCCCCCCCCCCAGCTCTCTCCTCATTGGTTCTCTAGTTGTGATTGACAGTAGCAGGAGCCAGTGGCTCCCGCTGCTGTCTCAGACAATGAGGACGGAGAGAAGCTCAGCTCTCATGCACATCGCCGGACCGAGATAGAGGTCAGGTGAGTATTAGGGTTTTTTTTTTAACCTTCAAGCATAGAATGCATTAGGATAAAAAACCTTGAGCCTTTAAAACCACTTTAATATTGCACCGAAGACAGGCCATAGATGATGTAATGAGGTTTGTATAACTGAGGGCAAAACATTTCTACCCAGTACAAGCTCTTTCATTGTGAGTGCATTTTTACCTATTAAACCTTGTTCACCCTGTTAACTACAACATGGAGGTTGTCTTTTTCCTCTTCTTGTTTTCAAAGTGACACGGCGTTAACCCATAGTTGCTTCAAGCTGTGCCTTCTAGTTAGAACTGACCTATTCTCTTTTGATTTTATGTCATTCCACTTTTTATGATATTTCATACTAAATAAATTTCTAGTTTTCTACATCCTTTGGTATTGTGTGCCCTTAAAGCCCAATTTATTAGTTCCTTCTTTCAATATCTTTATTAATAGGTTATCCATCTTCTTATGTCCATTTTTTACATGCTTAGGCCACTTTCACTTGGCCCATTTAATGGGAGGGATATAGTTACCTCAGGGGTTATGCGCTGCTGGGGTGCATTTTCGCCCTCTCCTTGTTTCTCCACCTCTTGTCATGTGGTGTAACAGCAGCAGGCCCTCAGTTGGACACTTGAGGGCAATTGAGAGTTTTGTTGCCAATTTGTGTGTGTCCATACCAAATCTAAAAAGTGCAGTACTGGTTGTAGGGGCCATGTTGGTGGATGGGTTTCTGTGGCATTTTTGTGTCCAAAATATTATACGAGCTACAGAATCTGATTGACAGCGGAGGAAGCCATTGTCACCTATGAGTGCTGCCCATCAGAGCCACCTATCACTGCCAATCAGTGCTGCCAATCAGTGCCACCTTTCAGTGCCTCCTGAAAAGAACTCTGAACTGAGAGCGTCCTCCTCATACAGCCCAGAGCCTGCACTGACCGTTCACCCTCCCTCGCACAGATGGGAGAGGAGAGAGACAATTTGCTCCTTCTTTTTCTGCGCCTCTCCTCCAGGGTGCACTGTGAGAAGTGGGAAGCTAAGCAACTAAATTTGATCATTCAGCTACTGAAAATCTGTCTGAATTTATTCAAATGCTTCCAAAATGTACAAGTAGTGGTGGACTCCAATGAAGTGCTGTCCCTTTCGTATTTCACTTCAGTGAGAATAGCGTGCTGTCCCTTTCATATTTCACTAGTGAGAATATGAGAACAGTGAGAATAGCCAAATGCATTCCGTCTTACCCCGCTTTCTGCTTCGATGTGCAAAAAGGTGGATGATATGCTCCACATTTGGTGATTCTGTCCAAAAGCCTGCCATCCATGGATAAGGGTCTACACAATGATTGATTCAATCTTACAGATTAACCTCTGTAAAGACCCATGGGAGGCCTGTCTTTATAAGCCCATAGACAATGTCCGTCAATGTAGTCTAACGTTTATAACACATCTTTTATAGCTACCAAACTATTGCTCAAGCATGGAAATCCCCATCTCTCATCTGTGAGAAGCTTAAGTCTAGGGTACAGGGTAGATTAACAAAAAAATAACTACAATTACAGAAGATACTTCAGCTTTGAAATTTTGAGACAAATTTACTGTTTTTCTTTTTATAATCATTCTAGCAGCCTCAGTGGTCCCCTACATCTCCCTTCCCATTTTTATACCTTCATCCCCCCCACCTTACTAATTCATTTTCTGCTTCTTTTTCTACTCCTCCCTTGTTCTCTGTAAGCCTGTCTTCTCCCTCCTTTCTCTTTTGTTTCACTCCACTCTTTTTCAGTTTTGAGCCAATGGGTCTACCACTTGAAACACAGTGAAAGGGAGCTTAACTTTTTCCCTTTAAATACTGATTAAAATTGGCTCACTGGCTAAGATTGTGTAACACGTGCTTAAGAAAAAGTGTCTTGTGCTCATGGGCATCTTTTTGTAATATTCGCAGACCCAACATTTTACTCATGTTTATGCCTTATGACAATATGATTGCTTGCTGACCATCTTATCATACTGCGTATAATTTGCCTCTAAAATTATGTATGCACTCCAATGTACTAAAATTGCAAACAACTACTGTAGACTACAATCTAATATTGCAATTCTCTGTCTGCATCTCCAAAAAAAATTGGCACCAGCAAAATAAACAGTAAGCGAGGTAGCACATTAATTTTACAATGCTGATAGAGCCAGAATTGCTCAAGTCACTTACTAATAAAGGCAGAATTTTTTTATCTTAATGCATTCTATGCATTAAGATAAAAAAAAAAAAAAAAAAAAAAAAAAAAAAAACTTGTGTGCAGCAGCCCCACTTAGCCCCTCTAACACTTACCAGGGGTTATTCTCTCTGCCCACCGATGTCCATGAGTGGCTCAGCCATTTCAAGATTCTCCTTCCTGATTGGCTGAGACACAGTAGCAGTGCCATTGGCTGCTGATGCTTTCAAAGTCAGCTAGCCAATCAGGGGAGATAAAGGGGGAGGGGCCAGGAGAGCCAAAGAGGGACCCAAGAGAAAAAGAAGATCCGGGCTGCTCTGTACAAAACCAACTGCACAGAGCAGGCAAGTGTAACATGTTTATAGGGAAAAAAAACGAGACTACAATCACTTTGTACTCCGAATAGTTTATAATTAGATCAATGTCTAGGTATTTCAGTGTATGTTCTTGCCAAGTGAATGGGCACTTCATACGTAGATGACCGCTCTGCCTTTATTCCCTCCTTATAGACCCTTTTTTGTATCACAAAAGTACTTTCTTTATGATTGTTAATATGGGGCAAAATCTCTCACTTACTAAAAGTGGAAAATTCTGGAAAATAATTGCAAGGAGATACTGACAAAGACCAACAACCCACACACAGATATGCAAGAAGGTTGTGATTGTAAAAGAAAACCTCTACCATAAACTGCAGTGGCCTTCCTTCCAGACTCTTGTGTAGTTAAGCTGCAAACACAAAGGCTCTAATCACAAACAAAAATCTCACTAATGTAGAACAAGTAAATGCAGATTGCCATTGACACAGCATTTATACCTGATTCTTTACAGTGTTCTACAATCCTGTCAAAAATCTATAGGCCATATAATCATATCCTTTACACTGTTGTCTTTACCTGAAAATAAGAATGCAGAAAAAAAGAATTGAAAATGACCTTTATCAGACCATGCAATTTATTCTCCCCAAATTATCACTTGTAATACATAAACCTCTTTATTATAATCAAGTTGAGAAAAAGGAAGACAATGAAACTAATTGTATACAAGTAAACTGTTGGCTACAATATTGACAGATGCATTCCCTGTTATCTCTTTTTTGTTTCAAAGGAGCCTAGAGGTTGGTTGAATTAACTTCCCTTTGTTTAACCATCACTTGACTTAACAACAATGCATATATGTCAGTAGGGAAGTAAGTAATGTAGCATTCATAATTTACATAGTAAACCTACTCATTCACCCAAAAAAATGGCTGAAGTAAATAAAAACCCAGAGGATTGTTTTTTACAAGTCCTTTATTAACCACTTAACCCCCGGACCATATTGCTGCCCAAAGACCAGAGCACTTTTTGCGATTTTGCGATTTTTTTTCACACAAATAGAGCTTTCTTTTGGTGGTATTTGATCACCTCTGCAGTTTTTAGTTTTTGCGCTATAAACAAAAAAAGAGCGACAATTTTGAAAAAAATGAATGTTTTTTACTTTTTGCTATAATAAATTTCCCCCAAAAAAACACTTTTTTTCTCAGTTTAGGCAGATACGTATTCTACATATTTTTCGTTAAAAAAAATAATAATAAGCGTTTATTGGTTTGCGCAAAAGTTATAGCGTTTACAAAATAGGGGGTATTTTTATGGCATTTTTATTAATATTTTTTTTTTACTAGTAATGGCGGCGATCAGCGTTTTTTTTCGGTACTGCGACATTATGGCGGACACTTGATACATTTTTGGGACCATTGGCATTTTTATAGCGATCAGTGCTATAAAAATGCATTATATTACTATAAAAATGCCACTGGCAGTGAAGGGGTTAACACTAGGGGGCGGGGAAGGGGTCAAGTATGTTCCCTGGGTGTGTTCTAATTGTAGGGGGGGTGGCTTCACTAAGGGAAATGACTGATCTTCTGTTCATACATTGTATGAACAGAGGATCAGCATTTCCCCCCCTGACAGGCCCGGGAGCTGTACGTTTACACACACAGCTCCTGGTCCCCGCTCCGTACCGAGCAATCGCTTGTGCCCGGCGGCGATCGTGCCCACCAGGCACGTGCACGGGAGTGCGCGCCCCTCCGGCGGCGCGCGCCCCTAGTGGCCTGCGCAAGAGCCAACGTTATACTACGGCTCTCGCGCAGGGGAGCCGACTTGCCGCCGTAAAAGGACGGTGGCCGGACGGCAAGTAGTTAAAAAAGAAAAAATTAAACAAAGGAGAAAACTAAATAAATGTCACCCGAAATAAATACAGCATCATACACGATGAATGCTTTCCAAGGAACTCATAAGCAGTCTCTACATTCGGGAAAAGAGATGACCTGGGGCTGGGAGTGAGGAAAAAAGGGATTCAAATGCAGTAAGGGTAGAACTAGCACTGAATTTAGGGAGGGTTTTGTCAAGAAAATCAAGAGAGCTGCCGGTGTCTCCAAAAGTCCATTGGGAGCGAGCTGTCGTTACTTCTTAAAACATCCAGGGATCGGAGAGGGCCAGTGGGGGCCAACTTAGCACAAGTAGTATCTACGTCTGACCACCATGCATGTAAAAATAGACATAATAAATACATAAGAAATCCCTATACCTAGCACCATGGATACAATTTCTCGTCACCCTGGGATAACATACTGTAACATTTAGTGGTTAAAAGTGTATCTCACATGAAAAAAACACTTTATATAAAACAAAAACAAGAGGACCTTTATAATCACCCTGAAGTAAATAAAATAAAGTATATGGCTAAACTAGATAAGTAAAACCCGTTGTATTTACGAGGAAACTATATCCTTCTACATATATACAAGGTCAATGTAAACAAAATGTGTTATAAGAGAAAACTTGCGCGCTACAATGTTTTAATTTTTTAGGTAAATATAAACCATCAACCTCCAGTGAATATAGAAATGTATAGTGGCCGTGAATTAGCTGCAACCACTTAGTAGTGTACTCGAAAGACACTGCATAAGGGATCCCTGAAAAAGTCACGTGACCAGTGACAACGCATCGGGTGGAGCCTTTTGACGTCAGTGCCGGTGGTATTTTAACAGAAGTACGATGAGGAGGCCTGTGTGCCACTACTCCCATTGCTTTTTACAGCTGTTTTTATACTTACTTGATATAAGCATTTTTTTTACTAAATAAATTCACTTTTCATTTGGCAATATTGCACTATGGCTGTTCTTTGTTTCCTTTGAGCGCCATTTATACAAGAAGTGCTATTCCTTGAAGCGAGCTGTTTCCTATATATGTGGAATTACCCAAGATGTTTTGATGCCAAGTTTTGAGGGTAGTTCTTTGTCTGGAACCTGGATGCCTTTACAGATCCATCAGCAGGATTCCTTATCCGAGTATCTGATGAGCCTTGTTTGAC
Organism: Rana temporaria; assembly: GCF_905171775.1. Taxonomy (NCBI): domain Eukaryota; kingdom Metazoa; phylum Chordata; class Amphibia; order Anura; family Ranidae; genus Rana; species Rana temporaria. The sequence goes on from NC_053490.1 coordinate 188,463,691, forward strand.
CCTCGGGGTCATTGTTGGAGGTGAGCGACCAATTCATAAATTTAACAGTCGATGCTTGGATAGATGTTTTATCTGTTTTTTTTCTTCTATCAAGTTATCTCTATGAGATTTTTGCCATTATATGAACCAACTCCTACCATTGGGCTTTAGTTGGACTTTATTCACATTTATTTATTTATCTGCATGTTTGGATATTCAGCATATTTTTTCTTTGAGTATACTACTTTATGGCACATTATTGAATAAGCGCACCATTCTCATCTTTTTCTTTTACAATGTAAACAAAAGCCTCAAAAAAGTAAGGGTTTTACTTATCTAGTAAGGGGGATCGGTAGCTCTCTGGTAATTTAATGTGGGTGTCACTATTGCGGTATCTGGATTCTTTATTGAGCATAGATTTTCTTTTGGGACTTTCCACTTTGACAATATTTGTTTTCACTTTATTTTGCTTATATGAACATAATATATGTATAGTGCCATACATATACGTATCAGGTATACAATGCTTGGCTGCTGACTTAGATTCCAAGCGCAGATAATTTTTTCCTTTTTTCTTTTAGGTTCAGAAATATGCTGGGTCATTGCAATAACAAATCTGCATAGAAACAGAGCAGGGGTTTGGATGCGGTCAACTTTCATAGCCAGGTAGAACTGCATTAGCATACCTGGAGGAGCAAGAACCTTTGTGGCCTATGATCTCTGCGGGAGAGCTGGGGTGAGGAATGGTGTTATCCAATCCAGGATGCCAATGGTAGGTGCAAAATGTTGGGCCTCTGCAACACAGTAAATGATGCAAAAGGGGTCAACAAAGAACGGCAGCTCACTTTTTGCAGCAAAGAGCATGTCCCCATTGTCCTGAAAATAGTGAATGCGATAGATTACTTTTTCCTGGGAATTAGTGGAGATGCTTGAGGGATGTGCCCTGTTTAGGAGAGGCATTCCAATATTATATTTTTCATCCAAGAAAGCAATGTGGGGTTTTTAATGTAGACCCAGAAGTCTTCAATGCTGTGAGGCAGACAGGAGCTCACTGAGGGGAGAGGGTGGCAACTCTTGGTGGTTCTAAATAATCCAAGATGGTGTCGGTAGCAGAAATCACACCATCATAGAAGCATAATGCGTCTTGGCTGCCTCGGAGACATACAGTCGTGCTCAAAAGTTTGCATACCCTGGCAGAAATTGTAACATTTTGGCATTAATATTGAAAATATGACTGATCATGGCAAAACACTGTCTTTTATTTAAGGATAGCAATCACATGAAGCCATTTATTATCACATCGTTTTTTGGATGCTTTTTAAATCATAATTATAACAGAAATCACCCAAATGGCCCTGGAAAGTTTGGCCTTGGTACATAAGGTGGCACACACAGGTTAAAATGGCAATTAAAAGGTTAATTTGCCACATTTGTGGGTTTTTAAATCACAACTAGTGTCCGTGTATAAATAGTCAATGAGTTTGTTAGCTCTCACATGGATGCACTAAGCAGGCTAGACACTAAGCCATGAGGAGGTAGAAAAGAACAGTCAAAAGACCTGCGTAACAAGGTAATGAAACGTTACAAAGATGGAAAAGGATATAAAAAGATATCCAAAGCCTTGAATATGCCAGTCAGTACTGTTTAATCACTTAAGTGGAAAATTTGGGGATCTATTGATACCAAGCCAAGGTCAAGTAGATCAAGAAAGATTTCAGCTACAACTGCCAAAGGAACTGTTCGGGATACAAAGAATAACCCACAGGTATCCTCAGGAGAAATACAGGCTGCTCTGTAAAAAGATGGTGTGGTTGTCTTTAAGGAGCACAATACGATAATACTTGAACAAAAAAAAGTGGCATGGTCAAGTTGCCAGAAAGAAGCCTTTACTATACAAGTTCCATAAAAAAGCCTGGTTACAATATGCTCAACACCACCTTGACATGCCTCATTGTTTTTTTTTGTGGCATTGGCACAGTAAAGGCTTCCTTCTGGCAGCTCAACCATGCAGCTCTTTTTTGTTCGAGTATCGTTGAATTGTGTTTTTTTTAAAAACAACGACATCGCCTTTTTTGGAGAGCAGCTTGTATTTCTCCTGCGGTTACCTGAGGGTTTTTCTTTGTATCCTGAGAAATTCTTCCCCGAGTTGTGGGTGCAATCTTTCTTGGTCTACCTGACCTTGGCTTGATATCAAAAAGCCCCTAATTTTTCACTTTTTAATAAGTGATTAACCACTTCAGCCCAGGAAGATTTTACCCCCTACCTGACCAGAGCTCATTTTACAATTTGGCACTGTGTTGCTTTAACTGACAATTGCGCGGTCGTTCAATGCTGTACCTAAACAAAACTTGTGTCCTTTTTTCCCCACAAATAGAGCTTTCTTGCGGTGGTATTTGATCACCTCTGCGGTTTTTATTTTTGCACTATAAACAAAAGTGCGACAATTTAAAAAAAAAAAAAAAAACACAATACCTTTTACTTTTTGCTATAATAAATATCCCACATTTTTTAAAAAAACTTTTTTCCTCAGATTAAGCCGATATGTATTCTTCTATATATTTTTGGTAAACAAAAAAAATGCAACAAACGTATATCGATTGGTTTCCGCACAAGTTATAGTGTCTACAAAATAGGGGGTAGTTTTATGGTAGTGATGGTGGTGATCTGCGATTTTTATCGGGACTGCGATATTGCGGCGGACACATCGGACACTTTTTACACATTTTTGGGACCATTGACATTTATACAGCGATTATTGCTATAAAGATGCACTGATTACTGTATAAATATAACTAGCAGGGAAGGGGTTAACACTAGGAGGCGATCAAGGGGTTAACCGCGTTCCCTCACTGTGTTCTAACTGTAGAGGGGATGGGACTTACTAGGGGAAGAGAGAGATTGGTGTTCATACATTGTATGAACACACGATCAGTCTTCTCCCCTAAGTCTGTTTACATACACAGATCCTGATTCTCGCTCTGTCGTGGGTGCCCGGAAGTCATCGTGCCCACCAGACACTCGCATCAGCTCCGGGGGGGGTGTGCCTCTGGCGGCGCGCACGCTCCCAGTGGCCAAAAGTTGAAGAGACCTAAGGTAATGTCGATTCGGCCAGCCGTGCCATTCTGCCGCAGTAAAACTGTGGCGGAGAGTCGGCAAGTGGTTTAACAGTACTGACTGGCATATTCAAGGCTTTGGATATCTTTTTATATCCTTTTTCATCTTTGTAAAGTTTCATTAACTTGTTATGCAGGTCTTTTGACTGAACTTTTCTACCTCCTCATGGCTCAGTGTCTAGCCTGCTTAGTGCATCCATGTGAGAGCCAACAAATTCATTGACTATTTAAACACAGACACTAATTGTGATTTAAAAAGTCCAAAATTTGGGAAATTAACCTTTAATTGCCATTTTAATCTGTGTGTGCCACCTTCTGTGACTTTTTATCAGGGCCATTTGGGTGATTTCTGTTATGATTTAAAAAGTATCCAAAAAACGATGTGATAATAAACGGCTTCATGTGATTGCTATCCTTATAAAATACAGTTTTTTGGCATGATCAGTTATATTTTTAATATTAATTACAATTTCTGCCAGGGTATGCAAACTTTTGAGCACAACTATAGTTGTGAAGGTTCATAGATGTGTAGCATGGGCCTTATCTGGTGACTCCTTGAAACTAGTTTCCCCATTTTGTAGGAGGGTGAGCTGTAACGATTATGGCTGCAGATAATTGCTGTATAAAGGGCTGAATACCAAAAGCCAATACATTAGATCTATACACTAACATCACAGGTTCTGTCTGCCTTATCTGCCTTCTTTTAGGCTAATGTGGAATGTACCTCCTTTACACATCAACACTTCATGAATACAAAAAAAAATGGGATGAATGCAGATATAGTGCCAAGGTGCACCATACATATACAGTGCACTACAGAGAAAAGTGTACAACAGAATGAGAAACACCAGTGGTTACAAGTCCTTAGAAATCTCTTTCTTCAAAAAGAAAGACCAATAACCAAAACAAAATGGTAAGCATCATGTCTGTCTGACCCCATATAACTTGCCAATGTTTGCAGCTTCTTTATCTTATATAAAGACACTGCACAAAAAGCTTTCTGAAAAATAGCTATGGAGGAGGCAGTACAGCAAAGCATGCATTGCTCAGTTTTGTCATTTCTTGGAATGTGAAACATTTGCTTGATGTAAATGAGAATATCTAGGTTTCTGAAGCTTGTGAATCATAAGTTCTCTTCCAATAAACCAGGATACATTTCCAACTTTTTTTGAGATACATGGTTCCTATCTAGCATTGTTTTATCAGGCACGAAAAAAATTAGGTTTCCTTTTGCTATTCAATATGCCACACTATCTCATCTTCAAAGCACTTGCTGTTATACAGATGAAAATAAGAAACACTTTGATTTATTTTAAATTAGTATGCAGGAACAATACAAAGTGCCCTTATGAGTGCATCAGTGCTCCACATCATCACTTTCAATACAAGATTACATCCCCCACCGAGAAAGAAATCAGCCTCAAAAAGCCTTTTTACTATATTGTATATATTTATTTAGTATAAGTGTGCTAAAGTGACAGGCTGATATTCCAAGGGTATGAGAGTTTTCTATATTTTTAAAGTCTGCTATGTTAACTATACAAAAAAAACAACAAACAAGTCTTTGTTATTTTAAACTGTTTCTGATTATCATCATATTATATAGGACATTATAGTCTTGTGGGTAATCGTGAAAAAAATAACTTGAGCTGGATTTGCAGTAAAAAAATATTTGTCATACTAGAAGCAAAAACATATAAAACTTAAAGGAAACATCCAGCCTGAGCTTCTCCTGTGGGTCACAGGAGTGCAATCAGTTTTGCACTCCTGTGACCCGTTTTCAGCGGAGAGCAGTCTGAAGTCCGCTCTTCGCTGACGTCACTGCCATCAGTCGGGGCAGCACATCATCATGACTTCTAAGTCTTCCCTGATTGATGGCAGTCTCAGCAAGTCGCTGAGATGGCCACTCCCCCCCCTCCACTGCTCAGCGCTCCAATGAGCGCTGAAAAGTAGAGCAGAAGCGATGCTGAGTGACAGTCAGCATCACTCTGCTCGGGGAGAAGCAAGAACCGAGCAATTGGTGGCTCGGTTATCAGTGCAGAGACGCCGGGGGACAGATGCAGCATCAGTCTGATGTTGCATCCACCAAAGTAAGTATGAATAGCCCAAAAAAAAAAAACATCACTTTTAATTAAGTTGTGGGCCACAGTACACCATCTGGTTAAGCAATGTATACGCATGCATATTTGAAAATGCACATTGTATATGCATATTGTACACACATGCATATTTGTACATGCACATTGTATACACATGCATATACAAATGCATATTTTTAGGCATAAGCATCATATAAAAATATATTAAAAAGCATCTATCAAAAAGAAAACGGGACCTGAGCATGCAGCACTTTAATACGAAAGCGACATTTTGTGTGTGTGTGTGTCAATGTGTAAATGAATGTTGCTCTTGAAATTCATTTGTCAGCAGACATTTTGAATAATTATCGGTCACAAAGTAGTAGCAAGAACACCCAACTACAAGCAGGCTGTTACAGTGCCAAACAGATTTAAAAAAAAAAAATCTGCTTCTGCTTACTTGTCAGCAGCAACAAAAAAGGAGATTCTAATATTTTAGTCTGGTCTACAGAGATGTCATATTGTGTCTCATGTGAACAATTACATTTACAGTTGCCATAGCCTAAAACTAGAACATGTATTTTTTTTTTTTTTAAGATGCCTCCTTGCATCCTTGTGGCCATCATAATTTTTGGACTTCATCACCAACAAGGTCCTCCAATGAACCCATGCACTATCCATGCTATGACATTGCAAGAGGCTGCAAGAGCCATGCATTGTACCTACAATCTGCTGATCGCGGGTGCAATGTTTTTCAGGCTCCCAATAAAATAAATAAATAATGCACATTTTTCTTAATCTGCCTATGCCAAAATGTTGTCATACATGCCATGAGTCTGCATGGGCATTTTTATTTCTTTCATCTGGAGGAGGAGCTTTCTGAGCCAAGCACACCCTCCTACCTGCATGTCTCATCTAAGGGCAGATTCCAGGAAGTAAATTCTACATGAGTCATCTGCCCTTACTTAATATGGTCAAGGCTAGCTAACTGCTAAAAAGGTATTTTGAAGTGATTTCGCAACAAAATGAAGCATGGGGACATGGATGGATTTGTTGTGCTCAGATACAGTTGCACTTTAATTTACTAAAGAGAAATAGGTTGTTCACTTTAACCACTTCAATACTGGGCACTTTCGTCCCTTCCTGCCCAGGACAATTTTCAGCTTTCAGTGTTTTCGCACTTTGAATGACAATTGCGCAGTCATGCAACACTGCACCCAAACTACATTTTTATAATTTTCTTCACACAAATAGAGCTTTCTTTTGGTGGTATTTGATCACAGAAAAAAGGAAACTTAGCGCAGACACTAGTGTACCTATATGAATATAAACAGCCGATCTATGGACAGTCACAGTTCATTGGTCCATGTGGTGTAAAGATACAAGGGCAAGTCCTAAAGAGTGGGGATGGTGGTAGACGGCAGCTGTCCTCAGAGAAAAGCCGACTCTGCAGGTAGGGAGAAAAGGGAAAACAACCGGAAGCGCCGCCCAAGTGCAATATGTTTGATGCAATTTATTTGTACAACAAGTAATGCACTTACAGACAAAAGTTTAAAAAAGACTCATCTGTGTCTCCAGTGAACGGTGCAATCCGGTCTCAGGTGCATTTGGTTCCACGGGTAGGCAGATGTAAGGAGGAATCTATCCTGTGGCCACCAGGAAGTCAGTCAGGTCCAGCCTGGAATGCAGGGGATGATGTCACAGGAAAAGGAAGCAGGAGGAGGAGAGCTGGGGAGAACAGGCTACGTGTTTTTTGATCACCACTGGGGTTTTTATTTTTTGCTAAACTAAAAAAAATAAAATAACATTTTGTTCCTTCACCGACGGGCACTGATCAGGTGGCACTGATATGTAGAATTGATGGGCACTGACAAGCAGTTGTGATGGGCACTGACAAGCGGCACCTATAGGCTGTACTGATTGGCACCTTAAGATGGTACTGATGGGCAGCACTGATGATGAAGTACTAATAGGTGTTACTGCTGAGCACTGATTGGCACTGTGGTGGGCACCGATTGACACTTTCATTGGCACTGACAGCCGTTATTTATGGGGCACTGATTGGCACATCTAATGGGGGCTGATGATCAATCCCATCTGATCGCCGCGCTGCATGCCCCGGCATGTTATCCTGCTATACGTCATATGACGCACAGTCAAGATAACAGAACCACTGTCCGTCCTTCATTCTGCTATTGGCCGGGCGGGAAGTGGTTAAAAGGGAATTTTCTCTTAGTTTAGTGAATGTGTTAAAAATTCACTTACAAAGAATACCTGATCATGGAAACTGTATTTTTACCTGCACATGATTGGATAATGAAATTTAGAGCTTCACTTCATTCACTAAGCTAATGGAAACAGTCTATCTGCTTTTAATAAATTATCCCCTAAGCCTCATCACTCACAGCCACTGTGGCTTGTAATGCCTTACTAGCCTCCTCCTTGCATGGTCACTCACTTTTTGTGGACAGCTGTCGTTTGCAGATTTAAGCCTGGTACACACGTACCAAAAATCAGCCAGTTCAGCAATGCTTTTGGTACATGTGTACTGCAGGCTGTTCAACAGAATCCGTTCTAACATATGGCTTCTGCCAAATGGTCTTGCTTGAAAACCAGCATTCGATCAGCACCTGGAGTGGCTGCAAATATGTATGCATTGGTGAGTTTATATTCAGTCCTTGTTGATATGTTTTTTGTTTTTGGAACATCATTCTCCCAAGAAGGGTTGAAGACTCACAGTCTCATTCACGACAGGAGCCTCTGTAGTTTTTAATCTATGAATCCAGCACAGTACCATTTGCATTAGAGCCTTGATCCAATCAAGGAAATGCTTGAAATGCTTTTACATTGATTTTGCAGGCTGTCTTTTGAAAAACTTTCTGATCATCGTTGTGATACAGGGTATTAACCCTATATGTACTATATATAGTATTTTTGTATGAGGAAACAATCTTTGTATGTATATCTCATTATATATATATTTTTTATTTCAATACAAAGGTCCAACATACTTCCTCGGAGGAAGAGCAAGGTTAAATCATGTTGGGAATTTGAGCAGATTATATGCTAAGTTCTGGATAAATGTGCTTTGACACTATGTGACATGTGCCATTATTTTGGGATTGATGAGATGAGCAAAGGCTGCTGATTAACTTTTCAGCCAATGCATACTTTTTTTGGAATGATTTTACTTTGACAATAATAAAGCTGTGTTGATTTTAATAATATGTGGTGCTATTAAAGTCCCTTTCACGTATTGATTTCCTTCTATTCTGGTAGACAGTGTGTCTTAAAGAAATTGTTCACCTTTGGAGCATGATACATGTTGCACCAGTTTTAGGGCACAACCTGCTGGGAGTTTGCATGTTCTCCCTGTTCCTGTGTGTGATGCATACATTTTCAGTACTATATAAATACCTCTAATAAATAAAAGGGAACAAGCAGCCCAGATATCTATTAAGGTAAAAAAAAAAAAAAAACTCATCTGGCATTTTAATGTGAATTTTCTGAACCCATAAGAAAACAGTTGAGAGTTTCGGGGTCAAAGAGTCGCTGGACAGCAGGTCCGCTTAGCATACAGGGGAGGAAGACAGGTTTGGAGAGCATAAAGTAGGGAGGAGACTGGAGTGCAAATCTACAGTTTGCAGCGTCTGCAAGCAACACTCGGACCCAGGCATCTGAAGTTTTCTGGAACCAGAAGGCAGAGAAGCCTGAGAGCCAGAGGATTTGGAACCATCCTTGACTGGTTTGGAACACCAGGTCTTCTTACAAATGTATGTTCCTGTCTTAGACTTAATGGAAGATGAAAAGAGGGACAAAAGGAACCATTTCTAACCTCAGGAGTAGAAGACTTACTCGTAGAGGCCCAAACCTGTTTCTTCTGGGGGAAGAGAATCACTTTGTTATTCTTATTTAAAGAAGAACCAAACAGATGTTTGCCTATAAAGGGTAAGTACTCAAAGCATTTTATTGCAAGGGAGCTCTGCTGACAAGCATTTAAGCCAGAGAATCCTGTGTGTGTGAGAGAAGGCTCATCCTGGAAATTTGTTGAAGTGTACCCACCAAGCTGTTCACACAGTAGTGCAAGGTTATAAGCAAAAAAAAAAGAAAAAACAAACAATGGACACAGGGGTCCATAGATGCTTAGTCCTAGGAGCAGTGTTATGGCAGACTGCTATAGCCACAACCTTGCAGAGTCTAGCAAGGCAAAGAACGCGTTAAATAGGTCCTCTAACCTATTACATGGTGTAAAGAATATTTTAGAGACCCCCATGCTGGATACTTTTGGGCAAGCAGAGTCTGGATGAATCAATACTAAACATGGGCATACAGCTTCACCAAGCATAGCAATAGTTCCTTTCATTTAGCGAAATGCCTGTATAGCATACGTATCCTCTGATGCCCCTCAGAAGCAGAGGTGTTTTGCATGCCTCCTCCTCTTGCACCAAACCTGGCTTAATGTCAGAGTTAAAGACTGATTTAGAAGGGGAAATCGCAGGGGCATGGCCTTGACCTCTACTGTCTAGGGCCTCAGCATCCTAGCAGAAAATTGTGCTTGAGAAAGGAACATCTCCCCTCTGTTTTAGAGGCTGCCTGGTACAGGGTTCCCTTATTCACACCTTCTGGGAATGTGCACACCTCAAAGACACATGGCAACAGGCCAGTATTAAAATAGAACAGATAACAGGTAGAAGAATAGAACTGACACCTAAAATGTGTCTCCTATTCTATCCGATCCCAGACATTCCTATAGCCCACACCAGGCTTATACACACCTTACTCACGTCAATACACTGGGCGATAGCGCTCAATTGGCGCTCCCCCGTTGTACCATGGTCCCTAATCATGGATCGTATGATGTCCATTAAACTAGGAGAACGCATTCATCACACCTTATATGATACTATGAACATATATGATCAGAAATGGAAGCCTTGGGACCTTTCTCTGATAACTCACTGAATTAAGCCAATTTTTTTTTATTATTATTTTTATTCCTATTCCGTTTTATTCTCCCATTTTGCCATCAAACTAAGTCATTTAATTCTTACAATGTTGCAATGTGCTACCAAACTGCCTTATATACAAACCAACACCTATATCTCTGCCGCTCGAATACCTGATATGCATATTCTTCACAGATGTTGTTCACTGCTCCAGTATGTATTTTTGTACTTCTTGCCAATTCGAATATCTAATCTGTACTGAGACTTATTTTTTTCAATAAACCGTTTGTAAACGAGAAAGGAAGAATGAGACAGACGTGGTTGATGAACTGGCTGAATGACCATGAAGGCAGGAGTGAGAATGGGGATAACCATCAGAGGAGACGGTACTAGGGCCCTCAACAGATGTACTACAACCACCAAGGATGCTAAAAGCTGATCCAAAATGACCCCAACAGGGTACTTAAGTTCTCTGCAGTGGTGAAGCAGGAGAAGAAAGGTCTTGGTCCAAACACCTGTAGACTGCTGTAGCCCAGGATCTGCAAGTGTAAACTACCAACAATGTGTCTCCAGATAGAAGAACCAGAAATCGTTAACTGTCTGGCATCTCATTTTCCAACGCGGATAGAGCAAGGCTTGCATATGTAGTAACCTTCCCAGGAACAGTTGCAGTGCTGCATCACTCTGGAGGAGCAAGTAGGTGCAACAGTGCCACATCAAGCACTCTTCAACATGACAGAAAAATTGTGTCAAACCACAATAAAAGTTGTAACTCAGAGTTTTTCAACTGGAGGTCTCCAAGAGTTCTGCCTGCTCTCATGTAATGTACCCTGTCCCCATGGAATGTGCCCTGCTGCATGGTCTTCTATGCACTCTTGACCCCCTGTGCGGTGTGCAATGCTACCATATTATGTGCCCCCCCACCCATATACATGAATAGGCTAGCGTGGTCAAATTTCAACCTGCATATGGGGAACTAGCAAAATCAACCTGGTAATCCAAAATAATTAATGAATGCAATAATATATTATTATGAAAAGCACTGCTATAATAAATAAAATACAATTGACTTTTGTGTTTATAACCACTTTAAGACCCCTTTCACACTGGGGCATTTTTTAGGTGCTTTTGGGCCTCCCCGCAGCCCCACTGTGAGATTCCGAGTGCTTTCACACTGGAGCGGTGCTCTTGCAGGACATTAGAAAAAGCCCTGCAAGCAGCATTTTTGGGGCGGTGGAGGAGCAGTGTATACACCGCTCCTCCACTGCCCATTGAAATGAATGGGCAGCACTGCTGAAGAGACTAAAATATGATTCATCAGCGGCACTTGCATCTTCACAACGAGGGGATACAGCAAATGCATTTTGCACTAATTCAGCGCTTAATACATACACTACACTATATATTACACTATTATACTACTATTATAATATACCATATAATACATATGAATACAGATGAGCTCCCAAGGAGTCTAGAACAGGAAAGATACTTACTGGTACTCTCTGAGGAGAACCCAGCCTGCCAGCATGTACAACAAAGGGAGCTTGGAAGGGCAGAGGCGCAGAGAGTCTATGGAAACTGGAATGCACAAAAGGACACAACAGGTGCAAGGAATACGGGTTGTAAGCTGGGACACACAGTCACTGGGGACAGGCAGAAAGACAATGGGGGTACAGAGATGACAATACTGGAAAGCACTTGGAAATGCTTGTAAACAGACACTAGAAACAGGGGGGGGGGGGGGGTTCACATACAGGATCACCAAGAATATCAGGGTCCCTCAAAACGTACAACTCTGGCAGAAAAGGGGTAGAATAGGAATCTTTTCAGGGAGCCAGGGACACAAGAAAGCACTAGGAATCCTAGGAATTTTCTCAGCTAGGAAATACTGGTGCAAGAAACTGCTTGGAAATAACTGGCAGACCTAGAGATTGAAACAATAGCTACTGATCATGCCTGCAGGAATGAGTCAAGCCTAATAAAACATGCGTCTTGTGGGATAACAGCAAAACCTTACAAACTAAAGCCATTGAACTACATTTCTACAACTATTTCTGGCAGACTCTACAGGAATTTTCTCTACTTGCCAAAAACATTCTTACCCTAAAAAACAAAAAAAAAAAAAAATGTAGCTACCACATCTAAGAATTGGTAACCTGCAATACATTTTTTGTTTTTGGGTTTAGATACACTTTAATTGTGCATTTGTTTTAAACAAAAATCTGTGTTAAAGGTTGTATACCTTTCACAGTAAAAGTGCTTTGCCCATGCAAGGCAAGGTAAAATGGTAATTTAACCGTCACCTCCCCTATGGCATATACAGACTTTTCTTTGCTTCTCTATTGCTCAGTCCTGTTGCCAGAACTATAGGAAAGACATTCCTGTGTATGTTCAAAATCCACTTGCCAGAGCATACAAAGGGTTCTGGACTCCTTCATTGGGCCATCTCCATTCAGTCCAACAAGATTTGGAACTGCTTGTAATGGTCATAGTAGTTGTGTAAGTGAAAGAAAACAAACACTGATATCTCACTATCAGGTCCATAAGATCTATAAGAAAACACTATCTGGTGTTAGCTTTACAGAATCTGGCAAAATCTGAAGTTTATGTTTTGAAATGAACTCAAAATTATTATTATTCAAGTTGCATTTTGGGACTACACACAGAGACCATATGACTTGAATATATAAACCTAAGTGCAAATGACAGCACTCACTAATTAATGCAATAACAATGACATACACAAGCCCAGAGAGAAAAAAAATAATCCATGGAAAGGGAGAAAACGTTTTTAATTATCTTTTGTACGTTTTATAGGCGTAAACCATCTTTTCCAACAGTGATGCATGCAATAAAATGTTTACTGGCTAGAAAATGAATCCTATAGAACGTTCTATGCAGCAGGATGATAAAAGAACAGAACTTCTACTATTTTTACAAACCACTTTCAAACTTTCGCCTTTAGCGTCTTCAAGTGCTATGATCCCAACAAAACCTGTCACACATTTTCATTTTATTTTAACCCCTTCCCGACCGCCGCATGTAGATATACGTCGGCAGAATGGCATGTACAGGCACATTGGCGTACCTGTACGTCCCTGCCTAGACGTGGGTCGGGGGTCCGATCGGGACCCCCCCCGTGACTTGCGGCGGTCGGGTCCCCTCGGGGAGCGATCCGGGACGACGGCGCGGCTATTCGTTTATAGCCGCTCCGTCGCGATCGCTCCCCGGAGCTGAAGAACGGGGAGAGCCGTGTGTAAACACGGCTTCCCCGTGCTTCACTATGGCGCTGCATCGATCGAGTGATCCCCTTTATAGGGAGACTCGATCGATGACGCCATTCCTACAGCCACACCCCCCTACAGTTGTAAACACACACACAGTGTACACCAAATCCTACAGCGCCACCTGTGGTTAACTCCCAAACTGCAACTGTCATTTTCACAATAAAGAATGCAATTTAAATGCATTTTTTGCTGTGAAAATGACAATTGTCCCAAAAGTGTCCGAAGTGTCCGCCATAATGTCGCAGTCAGGAAAAAAATCGCTGATCGCCGCCATTAGTAGTAAAAAAAAAAAAAATTAATAAAAATGCAATAAAACTATCCCCTATTTTGTAAACGCTATAAATTTTGCGCAAACCAATCGATAAACGCTTATTGCGATTTTTTTTACCAAAAATAGGTACAAGAATACGTATCGCCCTAAACTGAGGAAAAAAAATCATTTTTATATATGTTTTTGGGGGATATTTATTATAGCAAAAAGTAAAAAATATTGCATTTTTTTCAAAATTGTCGCTCTATTTTTGTTTATAGCGCAAAAAATAAAAACCGCCGAGGTGATCAAATACCACCAAAAGAAAGCTCTGTTTGTGGGGAAAAAAGGACGCCAATTTTGTTTGGGAGCCACGTCGCACGACCGCGCAATTGTCTGTTAAAGCGACGCAGTCCCGAACTGTAAAAACACCTTGGGTCTTTAGGCAGCAATATGGTCCGGGGCTTAAGTGGTTAAAGAAGAATGGTACATGAGGTGCAGAATCAATTAGCAAAACATATTGTAAAAATGCTAATAATCTAGAATGGAGTGACAGGCTTTTTGGCACATGTTCTACACAAAACAGTAACCACCTGAGACCAGAAAGGACAGGATATGAGCTACTTATAGGAATTCAGACCCAGTCCACATGAATTGCAGGAAAACTTTAGCCTTTTTTTCTGTGTAAAATGTCCCTTTGATGTTTGTTATTTATTAAACACGGATACCTAAAACAAAAATCTTTGAAGGAAGGTTATCCTCTAAAACAGAGCCCAATGTTTCCAAGTGAATGGCTTCCCTTTCCTACCACTTTAGTTGTTATTGTCTTTAGTAGTGACAAAAAAAAAAAAAAAACACACACACACACACACACATTTTGCTGTGGCAGTACTGTTCTAGAGCTGATAAGGATATCATAATACAATTCAATTATTAAATACATGGACTGTTTTATATTCAGCATTAATGATGAAAAAGATATAAGCCAGTGCTGCAAACCACACTGCAGAGAGCTTGTTCGAAACTTACTGTCAAATGGTCAGGTAAAAAAAAAAAAAAACTCACGTATCAATATATCAATTTGCAAGGTTAGAAAGTTTAGGAAAATTCTCTATTGTCCAATGAAACAATTAGACATTAGTCTAGTGTTGAAATTCACAGTGCAGGCATGGATCATGTAACATGGGTGTTAGTCAGTTGAATGCCTTTTTAGTGATTAATTAATTTTTTCATTCTTCTTAGGGATACAAGCCAGTGCCCCTTATAACCCCACCTCCAACAGCCTTGCATCCGTTTTATGAGAAAGCAGTATATAAGGCCAATAACACTGAGGGGAAACATATTAGAAGGACCATGCCCAGATCTGATGCAGAAGAGATGATGGTCCTAACAGAACAGAGGAATGGTCAATGATACGTGGAAAGTCAAAGGGGATCAATCTGATGCTGAAAGCAAAACAATCAGTTTCAAAGAAGTGACTACCCCAAAGACACAAGCAACCATGACTTCTCAAATAGTGTCAGTGTTTGGGTATGGGGAGCTCAATAGCACCTTACTTAAGGATACTCAGGAGGTGAATCCAGCAGAGTTTGCAAAAATGTGGTACAAAAGGGAAAGTCCTATAATCGTAGCAAAGTTCAGGTAGCAATATCACACGGCAAGGAACAGGTACACACTGTGGGTAGCTCTAAAACAACTGAGCACTCTCTCTCTCTGGAACCTGTAAATTTTATAGTGATCAAACAGGAAATGACCTCCGGGAGTGGTGGAAGTAATGCAATTGCTGGCAAAAACAGGAACCACTTCGGTGCTGCCATCTTGATATAAGGATGCCATCAGACATGTGCTATTCGGCCTCACTATACACACACACACACAGGGGTGCCACAGGACACAGGCCACCAACAAGAGTGCTAAGGACTGACATGTTGCAAGTGCGATGACCCCTGCAGTTGGTAAAGGTAGGTTGTGACAGTGCCCCACAAGGCATATCCCCGGAAGCACAAAAGGACAGGACGGCCAGGATGACGTCTATGAAAAGAGCATAAAAGTGCAGGAGCATGCATAACAGAAGCAGGAACGATCTTGAACACTGTAGCCTTTCTAGTGAATCAAGTATTCCAGACGACCATGGAGTAAATTAGTATCCAAGATATCCTCAAAATCATTCTTCCTCTCGATTTACAATAATAGGATCAGCCGTAGATAGGGAGTGAGAGGGACAAGGATCTGGGACAGCAGGCTTTAACAGAGAAGTATGAAAGACAGGATGAACCCTATAGGAATCAGGTAGACTCAATTTCATTGCAGCGGCGGAAATGACAAGTTCAATAGCAAAGGGTCCCACATATCTCAGGCCTAATATTCGGGTAGGACATTTCAGTTTTAGGAACAAGGAGGACAACCATACCTGATCACCTGGTTGGTACCGAAGGGCAGGATCACGGTGTCTGTCCGCATAGGCCTTACACCTAGTCTGGGCATGAGTTATGGTCTTCGTTAGTGACAAGTGCTTCACAATTTCTTCTAAACGATTATTAGCAGCAGGTACAGTATCAACAACTGGGGATCCAGGCAACATAGTGGGATGGTAGCCATAATTAGCATAGAATTAGGAGGAGTTACTGGAACTGTGAAATTGATCAATATATGCAAATTTAGCTAAAGAGCGATATCAATCCCAATCTTCTTGAAGATAGAAAAAATAATAGCTGCGCTAAATCAAGTAAATTTGTGAACGCTACCAATGAAGGAGCATCAGCATGTGCATAAGTGAAACATATAAGGGTAGCATATAACAATGAACCATGCATATGATGAGATCTACAAAAAGTCCATAAATGTGCATAGGTATTAACCTCTTGACCACCGCCCCATGTCAAAAAGACGTCCTCTTTCTAAAGATGGATATCTCGGTAACGGCAGCAGCTGCTGCCACAACCGAGATATCAATCTCTTCAGTGGCCGGTCCTGTACACAATAACGGCGGTCTCCGCAGCGGATTCGCCGCAAGATCCCCGTTATCGGCGGCGGGAGAGGGTTCCCCCCTCCCACGCCCTCCGCCGCTTACCGGAGCCGTCGGTAGCGGCGGAGGCGATCGGCTCAGTTCGGAAGCTGACTGGGGATGCGAGTGAGGGAAAAATCGCCCCCACCCATCCGTCAAAACATCAGTCCCGCCCAGCGTCTTAAAGAAACATTATTTTTTTGTCATTTGAAAAAATGACAGTTTCAATTTTTTTTTCGTTTTTTGCATTTAAGTCTAAATATGAGATCTGAGGTCTTTTTGACCCCAGATATCATATTTAAGAGGACCTGTCATGCTTTTTTCTATTACAAGGGATGTTTACATTCCTTGTAATAGGAATAAAAGTGATCAAATTTTTTTATTTTTTATTTCAGTGTAAAAAATTATAAACTAAATAAAAATAAATAAGAAAACAGAAAAATATTTTTTTTAAAGCGCTCCGTCCCGACGAGCTCGCGCACAGAAGCGAACGCATACGCGAGTAGCGCCCGCGTATGAAAACGGTGTTCAAACAACACAAGTGAGGTATCGCCGCGATCGTTCGAGCGAGACCAATAATTCTAGCCCTAGACCTCCTCTGCAACTAAAAAAATGCAACCTGTAGAATTTTTTAAACGTCACCTATCGAGATTTTTAAGGGTACAAGTTTGACGCCATGCCACGAGCGGGCGCAATTTTTAAGCGCGACATGTTGGGTATCATTTTACTCGGCATAATATTATCTTTCACAATATATAAAAAAATTGGGCAAAATTTATTGTTGTCTTATTTTCCAATTCAAAAAAGTGTTTTTTTTTCCAAAAAAAGTGCGCTTGTAAGACCGCTGCGCAAATACGGTGTGACAAAAAGTATTGCAATGACTGCCATTTTATTCTCTAGGGTGTTAGAAAAAAATATATATAATGTTTGGGGATTTTAAGTAATTTTCTAGCAAAAAAAAAACGGTTTTAGTCTCGTAAACACCGAATCTGAAAAACAAGCCCGGTGGGAAAGAGGTTAAATGATTAACATAATAATGTTCATGTGAATAAAGTTAATCCAAGATGTGGTGCAGAAACACCTGTGTGAGATCCAAAGTCTAGATTCTGTGTAGAGGTCTAGCCAAACAAAGAAGATCCGCCACCATGGATAGGTATACTGCTTACCAGAAGCATTGGTCCAAAGGGACCTAATACAGCATAAGGGTAGATTCCGATGAACCACAGCCCACGATAGCTCATGATGTAGCAGATCTCAAACAGACTCCATAACTCTCATACCTGTGTATTGTTGTTGACATGTAAGGAAAGGATGCCTCTCATAGTGTAAAACCAATGGTAATTTATTAAACAAAAATAGTAAAACTCACATTTCCATGCAGTAAGATAAGCCTTAAGCCTGTTGCACCGGCCGGACGCAAACAGGCAAACCCGTCCTGTGTAGAGATTCAGCAGATGGAGGGTGGTGACGTCAGCACGCCGCTCGTTCCGCCCTATGCGTTTCGTGATAGGTCACGTCGTCTCGGGGCACGGGCGGCATGCCGCGTCATCCCCCCATATAGGAAGACACATTAAACCAAGCCTTGTTTCAGACGTTTGTGCGCCTGCACGCTCACTTCCGAGGATCAAGTTTTGACAGTAAAGACGGCCCAATTCTCCCATCCATCTAGAGCTTATCAGGCAACGCTGGAGAGGAACTAGAGCCGTGCGCGCGCAAGCCCAAACGGCCGGAAGGGCTGGTACACTCCTGTGTCAGGTCAGCGCACCAAATTCAGATGCGCCTAGGGGACACCGGACATGTTGGATAACATTTCATCGTATTAATGACTCCACATGTTTTTCCAAAAAACCCGCAATCACATATATGAAATTGTGAAATTCATAAATGATTAAAAATACAACTGTAAAAAGTATATATATATAAAAGATATATAATATATATAACATTTTAAAATTGTAATACAAAAAATACCCCAATGTGCAACCTGGGCTCACTATAGGGTAATGCGTGCTCTCGCATATACCCATATGCGGCCAACATGCCCCAACTAGTGGGGCTGCATAGTTGGTCACGCATTGGTTATTAGATGTTGAACATTAAAAACAACTACCAAACCCCATCATGGGTGCAGAGTTTGGTAATAATTTTAGAACCAGCAATGCAATAAATGTCAGAAATACTACATTCTGGCCAGATAGACATCCCAAAGGAGGAAAAAAATGTAATTAAATGAGGGAAAAAATAATAAGGGGGGAGGGGGGGGGGGAGAGAACCTCCCAACCTACAGAGAACCTGCAGCTATCAGCAGGACGCTAGCCTGCGGTGGGAAACAAGGGGAGGGGTGTTCCTGCGTCCATAGGTAGTCCCAAGCCATCCCAGGGTCCCCACCCCTCGACCAAACATTAGTTGAATGAACTTATGGGTTTGAATTTTCGTGGTTAAGCCTGGTGGATGGACATGGGCCGCTAGAGGCCAACAACCTTTAAGAGCTGTTTATGAAGGCATTGACGTCTGTATCGACATTAAGTCCATGAGGGAGATATGTTCTCAAACAATGGATCCATGACATCTCCTGTTTAGATATTTCTCCAACAAGTAAGCTGCCCCTCCAGTGGGGTTTGTATTTGTCAATGCCTACAAACAGGGTACCAGTGGGGTTCCTACCATGTGCTTGGTCATAGTGTCTGGACACCGAATGGTTAGGAAATCCCTTCCTAATGTTGGCTATGTGTTCATTCAGCCTGATGCGTAATTCCCTTTTAGTCCTGCCAACATACTGAAGTCCACAGGGACATTGGATGAGGTATAGTACCCCCTTGGATGAGCAAGTTATGAAGGGTTCCACCTCATGGGTCTTACCAGTACTGGTAGAACTGAACTGGATGATCTTCCGATCTTTACATTTGTTCAGAGTACAGACCTGACATTTCTTACACCTATGGTATCCAGTCAGGTTTTGCAAAAAGGTCCTGTTCTTACGGGGGGGGGGGGGGGGTCCTGGACACTTGAGGCCCCTCTGAAGACCACCGATGGTCTTTCTGGCAAAATGGGTGCCAGAAGCTGATCGCTCTCTAGCACATGCCAATGTTTCCAGATCAGGCGTTTGATGCTCTGATGCTGAGTCGAAAAAGTTGTAATGAACGGGATAGAGAAGTCAGACCTTCCCTCTCTCACTCGATCGCCCAAAAGGGTGTTTCTATCCATATCTCTCGTGGTTTGTACCAATCTGGACAATATGGTTGACGAAAGAAGGCATGGTCGAACGAAAAATAGTTATGGCTCGCCGCAAATTGCAGAAAAGTCATAATAAACTATCTGAGAGTGGCCCAAATCAGACCCTCTATTCAGATAAGTCTCCACTGCTTCAAACCCCAAGTCATGGGGGATGATGGTATATAATGAAGTCACATCCGCTGTTACCAGCCAAATTCCCTTTTTTGGTGTGATGTCTGCCAACAGGTTGATAACCTATTTGGTATCCCTAATGAACAAGGGAATCTTGAACCAGTGGTTGCAGGAAAAAGTCTATATACTTGCCCACCTGGGACATGATTGAGTCTATCCCACTAACAATAGGACGTCCCGGGGGACAAGTTTGACTCTTATGAATTTTGGCAAGATAGTAAATAACAGGGGTACGGGGGGCAGCCGGTACCAGATACAATATTTCCTTGTCATTCAATATCCCTTTTTGAAAACCTTCATCTATTAAGAGGGGTGTAGATATCTGGGTCATCTACAATGCGATGCATTTCTTTCATGTAGTCACATCTGTCCAGCACTACAATTCCTCCTCCCTTATCTGCAGGTCTTATGATAAGGGATTTGTTGGAACAGAGTGACTCTAGACCATTCTCGAGATCCCTGTGCATCTTCACCTTTTTTACCTTGATGGTTTCCAGGTCTTTGAGCACTACATCCCGGAACACCCTAATGCTGGGTGCTAATGATCCTGGTGGATTGAACAATGATGCATTGGCCAGGTTGGTGTGTTTAAACTCAGGGGGAGGGATGGCTCTCTCCTTGATTGGATTGGCCAAAAAATACCTCTTGATGTTCAGTTTACGTGTGAATTTGTGAACATCCATAAAGGTCTGAAACTTGCCCATATTTCTTGGTGGAGCAAATTTCAGACCCTTATCTAACAATCTTTTCTCTGAGTCTGACAATACTTGCTGATTTAGCTTAAAGATACCATTACCTAAACTCTTTTTCTTTTTGAGAGACTAGGCCCGTCTCCCCTCTCTTCGTTCTATAGGCCTTGGGGGGCCTCGTTGGCTCATGGGAAAACCCCAATTGGGGTTGGTCCTATAATCAATAGGCCCTTGAGGGTAATCAGATCTGTATTGATTATGGCCTTCCTCTGAGTAGCCATAATGGGGTGATGGAATAGACCTATCCCAGGTACCATGGAAACCTCCATCTCTATGCCCAAACATACTAGGGCCCGCAGAATCTGACAGAGGGAAGAATCTGTTTTGGGTGGGGATATTGAAATCAAAACCACTGTCTCTTCCCATAGGATAGTTGGAATGGTTCTGGTTCTGACCACGGTATAGCGGTGGTCTTGGGGGTGCATGTTCCAACATACGTGGAGACTCTCCTTTCTGTTGATAATACTGAGTGTCATGTCTCACGTTTGGGGGTTTCGGAGGACCTCTCAGTGGGGTATTACCCTTATTGGTATTCTTCTTTATTTTTGGGTTTAGGTTTGGGCCGTTGTTGTGAAGCACTACGACCAGGGGAGGAAATGGATCTTACCCCTTGGGTCATATGTTGTACATCACCCAAAGGGACCTGCACCCCAGAGCCCTGGGGTGCAGTGTCCATCCCCTCCACATTGCTAGCAAGTTTATTTTGCCACAAACACAAAACCTGAATTATAGTCCTCTGTATCCCGATTGAATTTATTTTTCTTTTTTATTTTTTGGTCTTTCTTCCTTGTCCAAGGTTTTGAGTAGATTAATAGAACATTCCTTGTACTCATCCCCATTTCTGAAGGGTACCAATAGTTCCTAAACCTCTTTGATTTATATATCTATCCTGGTCAGTTTCTGACTCTTTCTTTCAGCAAGAAATCGTAAAAAAGACACACAGGCTCATTAAAATAATTAGCCCATTTCACTAAATCGGATTCACCAGTCTGGGGACTGATTTCCCAACGGAGGCTCCTAGGGACCATAGAGCTTTTAATATATATCTCTCTAAAAAGGCTACATCACACGAAGTGTGAATTTCAGCTATTAAAAGATTTTTGAGTCTCACAAAAAGACCACCGACATCCGATCCTACAGATAAAGGAGTGGAATCAAACACTCCGGCTGTGTTGACCACCCGTTTTGCACGGAAGTCAAATATGTCCATGGTGCTCTTAATGACAGGCACCAAGTCTAAGCAGCAATTGAGGAAGTTTATGAGGACAAATGGAAAATTGGAAAACAACTGCGCTAAGATATAATAGATAGCCTGCGGCTGATAGTTGATGTGGAGGGGATGGACACTGCACCCCAGGGCTCTGGGGTGCAGGCCCCTTTGGGTGCTGTACAACATATGACCCAAGGGGTAAGATCCATTTCCTCCCCTGGTCGTAGTGCTTCACAACAACGGCCCAAACCTAAACCCAACAATAAAGAAGAATACCAATAAGGGTAATACCCCACTGAGAGGTCCTCCGAAACCCCCAAACGTGAGACATGACACTCAGTATTATCAACAGAAAGGAGAGTCTCCACGTATGTTGGAACATGCACCCCCAAGACCACCGCCATACCGTGGTCCGAACCAGAACCATTCCAACTATCCTATGGGAAGAGACAGTGGTTTTGATTTCAATATCCCCACCCAGATTCTGCAGGCCCTAGTATGTTTGGGCATAGAGATGGAGGTTTCCATGGTACCTGGGATAGGTCTATTCCATCACCCCATTATGGCTACTCAGGGGAAGGCCATAATCAATACAGATCTGATTACCCTCAAGGGCCTATTGATTATAGGACCAACCCCAATTGGGATTTTCCCATGAGCCAGCGAGGCCCCCCAAGGCCTATAGAACGAAGAGAGGGGTCAGAGGGGGGAGGCGGGCCCAGTCTCTCAAAAAGAAAGAGTTTAGGAAATGGTATCTTTAAGCTAAATCAGCAAGTATTGTCGGACTCAGAGAAAAGATTGTTAGATAAGGGTCTGAAATTTGCTCCACCAAGGAATATGGGCAAGTTTTAGACCTTTATGGATGTTCACAAATTCACACGTAAACTGAACATCAAGAGGTATTTTTTGGCCAATCCAATCAAGGAGGGAGCCATCCCTCCCCCTGAGTTTAAACACACCAACCTGGCCAATGCATCATTGTTCAATCCACCAGGATCATTAGCACCCAGCATTAGGGTGTTCCGGGATGTAGACCTGGAAACCATCAAGGTAAAAAAGGTGAAGATGCACAGGGATCTCGAGAATGGTCTAGAGTCACTCTGTTCCAACAAATCCCTTATAAGAGCTGCGGATAAGGGAGGAGGAATTGTAGTGCTGGACAGATGTGACTACATGAAAGAAATGCATCGCATTGTAGATTACCCAGATACCTACACCCCTCTTAATAGATGAAGGTTTTCAAAAAGGGATATTGAATGACAAGGAAAGATTGTATCTGTTACCGGCTGCCCCCCGTACCCCTGTTATTTACTATCTTCCCAAATTTCATAAGAGTCAAACTTGCCCCCCCCCCCCGTGACGTCCCATTGTTAGTGGGATAGACTCAATCACGTCCCAGGTGGGCAAGTATATCGACTTTTTCCTGCAACCAGTGGTTCAAAAGATTCCCTCGTTCATTAGGGATACCAAACAGGTTATCAACCTGTTGGCAGATATCACACCAAAAAAGGGAATTTGGCTGGTCACAGCGGATGTGACTTCATTATATACCATCATCCCCCATGACTTGGGTTTTGAAGCAGTGGAGACTTATCTGAATAGAGGGTCTGATTTGGGCCGCTCTCAGATAGAGTTTATTATGACTTTGCTGCAATTTGCGGCGAGCCATAACTATTTTTGGTTCGACCATGCCTTCTTTCGTCAAGATAGATGGGTGGCCATGGGGGGCAAGTACGCCCCCAACTTGGCCAATCTATTTATAGCCAAGTGGGAGGAGGACGTCGTTGATGGCAACCGGAGACCCGAAGTGGTCCTCTGGGTTAGGTAAATCAACGACGTCCTTCTCCTCTGGGATCTGGGATGGAAGTGAGCATGATCTCCAAGGGTTCATGTTGTCACTCAATGATAACACTAGGGGTATCAAGGAAAGTAGAACAATGGGGGGACTGTGGCGGTGCATACAAAAACTAATAAAGAAAGATAGAGCAGATAATATAAATTTTAATAATTTATTAAAAAACAGAGTAGCATCAGGTTGTAAAGCATATCATAGACCTCACAAGGGCCCACTAGACAACTCAATAACCTGATCAAAGGTACAAAGTTTAAAAAGTTCCCATAACAGACAACCAGTACTATAACAGAGATCGCAACCCGGTTGGCAAACCCTATATATTTCGCCCGGTCAGGCTTCTTCAGGGGTGGTTGAGATCAGGGTTTGGATTCTGATAATGACATACAAAGAAAGAAAATTAACCATTATGCATAGAAACATTAAATATACATAAACAATAAATAAAGTCGCTCTGTCAGTGTATATCACATAATGCCCACCTGCTGGTCCGTAGTGGGAGTAAAAAAACAACAGGGTGCGTGTACGCCCTGGTTCCATCACATGCCTGAAAAATCAGGCCGGATGAGCACAAGTTGACAGCCACAAGGATAACCTAGGCAGGAAAAAATGGGGAGCTGCTGCAGATGGAAGTCACACATTCCCCAACCATCGGAGAGGCAAGGGGCGGCACCCAGAGACAGAGTGGCCAGCTGTGGAGAAGAGTAGTAATATCAGTATCTATTATAGAATACTTAATAAAAATATTTATAGAAAGTAATAAATGAAATGTACACTCACAGTGCTTAGATAGACGGATATAGCATCTGTGGAGGCGTCAGCCTAACTTGAGACAGGAGGCTTATCAGATCTATAACAAGCTGATCCAGATATTGTGTCAAAAAATTAGAAAAAGAGAATTTGGAAAAAAGGAAAAAAGAAAAGAAAAAAAGGAGAGAAAAAAAGAAGAAAAAGGAAATGAAGCAGATAGTTTACTTCTATATATAAATATAGATGAAGCGATTCTAGGGATCTTCAGCATACAGCTGTATGCTGCTGAAGATCCCTAGAATCGCTACATCTATATTTATATATAGAAGTAAACTATCTGCTTCATTTCCTTTTTCTTCTTTTTTTCTCTCCTTTTTTTCTTTTCTTTTTTCCTTTTTTCCAAATTCTCTTTTTCTAATTTTTTGACATAATATCTGGATCAGCTTGTTATAGATCTGATAAGCCTCCTGTCTCAAGTTAGGCTGACGCCTCCACAGATGCTATATCCGTCTATCTAAGCACTGTGAGTGTACATTTCATTTATTACTTTCTATAAATATTTTTATTAAGTATTCTATAATAGATACTGATATTACTACTCTTCTCCACAGCTGGCCACTCTGTCTCTGGGTGCCGCCCCTTGCCTCTCCGATGGTTGGGGAATGTGTGACTTCCATCTGCAGCAGCTCCCCATTTTTTCCTGCCTAGGTTATCCTTGTGGCTGTCAACTTGTGCTCATCCGGCCTGATTTTTCAGGCATGTGATGGAACCAGGGCGTACACGCACCCTGTTGTTTTTTTACTCCCACTACGGACCAGCAGGTGGGCATTATGTGATATACACTGACAGAGCGACTTTATTTATTGTTTATGTATATTTAATGTTTCTATGCATAATGGTTAATTTTCTTTCTTTGTATGTCATTATCAGAATCCAAACCCTGATCTCAACCACCCCTGAAGAAGCCTGACCGGGCGAAATATATAGGGTTTGCCAACCGGGTTGCGATCTCTGTTATAGTACTGGTTGTCTGTTATGGGAACTTTTTAAACTTTGTACCTTTGATCAGGTTATTGAGTTGTCTAGTGGGCCCTTGTGAGGTCTATGATATGCTTTACAACCTGATGCTACTCTGTTTTTTAATAAATTATTAAAATTTATATTATCTGCTCTATCTTTCTTTATTAGTTTTTGTATGCACCGCCACAGTCCCGCCATTGTTCTACTTTCCCATATATAAATTTGGGATGAGGTGCTTTTGTTAAAAAAACTATTTTCCAGTCTAGACCAGCCAGATCCTATCCCCCTTTTCCAACTAGGGGTATCAAGTTTACATTTGAAGCCAGCCAGGATAAGGTCCATTTTTTGGACTTAGTGATCTCAGTTGAGAGTGACAGAATTACAACTACAACGTTTTTTTAAACAAACGGATAGGAATTTGTATATTCCCCTTGATAGCTGTCACTACGCCCCCTGGCTCAAAGCGATCGCTCAGGGGCAATTCGCCAGGCTCAGATGGAACTGTACACATGTGGAAGCTTATGACAATCAGGCAACAATCCTCTCGGGCAGATTCGTTGAAAAGGGCTATGATCCAACCATACTGTCCAGATTGGTACAAACCACGAAAGATATGGATAGAAACACCCTTTTGGGTGATCGAGTAAGAGAGGGAAGGTCTGACTTCTCTATCCCGTTCATTACAACTTTTTCGGGCCAGCATCAGAGCATCAAACGCCTGATCTGGAAACATTGGCATGTGCTAGAGAGCGATCAGCTTCTGGCACCCATTTTGCCAGAAAGACCATCAGTGGTCTTCAGAGGGGCCTCAAGTGTCCAGGACCCCCCCCCCCGTAAGAACAGGACCTTTTTGCAAAACCTGACTGGATACCATAGGTGTAAGAAATGTCAGGTCTGTACTCTGAACAAATGTAAAGATCGTAAGATCATCCAGTTCAGTTCTACCAGTACTGGTAAGACCCATGAGGTGGAACCCTTCATAACTTGCTCATCCAAGGGGGTAGTATACCTCATCCAATGTCCCTGTGGAGTTCAGTATGTTGGCAGGACTAAAAGGGAATTACGCATCAGGCTGAATGAACACATAGCCAACATTAGGAAGGGATTTCCTAACCATTCGGTGTCTAGACACTATGACCAAGCACATGGTAGGAACCCCACTGGTACCCTGTTTGTAGGCATTGACAAATACAAACCCCACTGGAGGGGCAGCTTACTTGTTAGAGAAATATCTAAACAGGAGATGTCATGGATCCATCGTTTGAGAACGTATCTCCCTCATGGACTCAATGTCGACACAGACGTCAATGCCTTCATAAATAACTCTTAGGCCCCATACACACGAGAGGATCTATCCGCTGGAATTGATCTGCGTAGGGAGGAACAAGCGGTGTGCTGACGTCACCACCCCCCATCTGCTGAATCTCTACACAGGACGGGTTTGTCTGTTTGAGTCCAGCCGGCGCAACAGGCTTAAGGCTTATCTTACTGCATGGAAATGAGTTTTACTATTTTTGTTTAATAAATTACCGTTGATTTTACACTATGAGAGGCATCCTTTCCTTACATGTCAACAATGCTGCACGGGTATGAGAGTTGTGGAGTCTGAGGTCTGCTACATCACGAGCGATCGTGGGCTGTGGTTCATCGGAATCTACCCTTATGCTGTATTAGGTCCCTTTGGACCAATTCTTCTGGTAAGCAGTATACCTATCCATGGTGGCGGATCTTCTTTGTTTGGCTAGACCTCTTCACAAAATCTAGACTTTGGATCTCACACAAGTGTTTCTGCACCACATCTTGGATGAACTTTATTCACATGAACTTTATTATGTTAATTCTTTAATACCTATGCACATTTATGGACTTTTTGCAGATCTCGTCATATGCATGGTTCATTGTTATATGCTACCCTTATATGTTTCACTTATGCACATGCTGATGCTCCTTCATTGGTAGCATTCATAAATGTACTTGATTTAGCGCTGCTATAATTTTTTTTATAATGTTATTCACTGTTTGTTTGCAGGTTAGCTGCTGCTTCAACTATCAGCCGTAGGCTATCTATTATATCTTAGCGCAGTTGTTTTCCAATTTTCCATCTTGAAGATAGGTTTTTAGAACATCACAGGTATTGTTCTAAGGTTTGGATAGTACATTCTGTTTGGCCCTTTGAGGCTGAAAAGTGGTTGACAATGAGCGTTGGATATGAAGACCCCTACAGAAGGCAGCCCAGAATGTCAATGTAAATTGAGATCCTCTGTCCCCAACAGTGGATTATGGTAAACCATGAAGACAAAACACTTCTTGTATGAATAAAGTGGCTGACTGACTGGCAGTAGGTAGATTCTTGGTAGCTATGAAATTAGACATTTTACTAAAATTATCCACTATTGTATTGTAACCATGTGCCAAGGGTAACAACAATAAAATCCATTGAAATGTCAGTCCGGGGGCCTGGAAAGAACAGGCAAAGGCAAACAAAGACCTTGAGGGCGATTTAGCACAAATACAGTTGGTGCACGCGATATTGTGTCAATCTCGCTCCCTTTCTCGGCGAGATTGAGCACCTACGAGCCCCATCGCGGGAGCCAGCTTGCCGCGATAGAGACAAAGCCGTCATAGAAGCGACGGGAGATCCGACTTGGATTCCCGCCAATTCTACACGTGTGCGGCGTTTGTTATGAATCCTGAGGGGGAAGTCCCCGCCGGATTTTAAATAAAAATCCGGCATGGGTTCCCCCCTCAGGAGCATACCGGGCCCTTAGGTCTGTTATGGGTTGTAAGGAGAGCCCCCCCTACGCCGAAAAAACGGCTTAGGGGGTCCCCCTACAATCCATACCAGACCCGTATCCAAAGCACGCTACCCGGCCGGCCAGGAAATGAGTGGGGACGAGCGAGCGCCCCCCCTCCTGAGCCGTACCAGGCTGCATGCCCTCAACATGGGGGGGTTGGGTGCTCTGGGGCAGGGGGGCGCACTGCGGGGCCCCCCCACCCCAGAGCACCCTGTCCCCATGTTGATGAGGACAGGGCCCCTTCCCGACAACCCTGGCCGTTGGTTGTCGGGGTATGCGGGTGGGAGGCTTATCGGAATCTGGGAGCCCCCTTTAATAAGTGGGCCCCCAGATACCAGCCCCCCACCCTAAGTGAATGGATATGGGGGTACATCGTACCCCTACCCATTCACCTGGAGGAAAAATGTTAAAGTCAATAAACACAACACAAGAGTTTTTAAAATAATTTATTAGTCTGCTCCGGAGGCCGCCCCCTGTCTTCTTTAGCTCTGTTTACCAGGGGGGGCTTCTTCTTTGACGTCTTCGGGTGGGGGCCGATCTTCGCCGCCGTCCAGTTCTCTTCCACCGCCGGGGGGGTGGCTTTTATAAAAGCGCCCACTCCTCGGCGGGTTTCCTCCGACGTCTTCGGCGGGGGGTGGTGTGCTTCTTCCGCTATCCGGGGGGGTCTTCTTCGGCTATCCGGGGGTCTTCTGCTATGTTCGCCGCTCTCCGCTGTTGACTCGGCGCACCCCGGTTCTTCCTTCAGCTGTCCGGTGCCTTCTCCTTCAGCGCTGAACGTCTATCTTCTTCCGTGCTGTGACGTATTCTTCTTCCGGGCTGTGACGTCATCTTCTTCTCTTCTCCAGATGTTGACACGCCGGCTCTTCTCGCTGAAATGACGTGTGCGCGGCTTGCATCGGACCTATATAGGCCTCACAGTCCCATCATGCTCTGTACCTACCCATGTGATACCTACCCACGTGGGTAGGTATCATATGGGTAGGTACCAGAGCATGATGGGATTGTGAGGTCTATATAAATCCGATGCAAGCCGCGCACCCGTCATTGCAGCGAGGAAAGGCGACGTGTCAGCATCGGGAGAAGAAGAGAAGTGAAGAACATGACGTCACAGCACGGAAGAAGAACTCACAGCACGGAAGGAGAAGAAGACGTACAGCACAGAAGAAGAAGGCACCGGACAGCGAGAGGAAGAACCGGGGTGCGCCGAGTCAACAGCGGAGAGCGGCAAACATAGGAGACCCCCTGAGAGTTGAGAAGACCCCCCGGATAGCGGAGAAGACCCGTCGGGATAGCGGAAGAAGAAGCCCCCCCGCCGAAGACGCCGGAGGAAACCCGCCGGGGGCTTTTTTAAAAGCGACCCCCCCCGGCGGTGGAAGAGAACCAGACGGCGGCCCCCACCCACCCGAAGACATCAAAGAAGAAGCTCCCCCTGGTAAAAGAGCTAATAAAGAAGACAGGGGGAGCCTCCGGAGCAGAAAAATAAATTATTTTAAAAACCCTTGTGTGGTGCGTTTATTAACTTTGACATTTTTCCTACAGGTGAATGGTTAGGGGTACGATGTACCCCATATCCATTCACTTAGGGTGGGGGGCCGGTATCTGGGGGTCCCCTTATTAAAGGGGGCTCCCAGATTCCGATAAGCCTCCCGCCCGCATACCCCGACAACCAACGGCCAGGGTTGTCGGGAAGGGGCCCTGTCCTCATCAACATGGGGACAGGGTGCTCTGAGGTGGGGGGGCCGCAGTGCGCCCCCCTGCCCCAGAGCACCCAACCCCCCCATGTTGAGGGCATGCAGCCTGGTACGGCTTAGGAGGGGGGGGCGCTCGCTCCTCCCCACTCCCTTCCTGGCCTGCCGGTTAGCGTGCTTTGGATATGGGTCTGGCATGGATTGTAGGGGGACCTCCTACGCCGTTTTTTTCGGCGTAGGGGGGCTCTCCTTATAACCCATAACAGACCTAAGGGCCCGGTATGCTCCTGAGGGGGGAACCCATGCCGGATTTTTATTTAAAATCCGGCGGGGACTTCCCCCTCAGGATTCATAACAAACGCTGCACACGTGTAGAATTGGCGGGAATCCAAGTCGGATCTCCCGTCGCTTCTATGACGCGCTTGCTGGGATGTGCTGTCACTATTCCAGTGAGTGCGAGATGTCGGCGAGATCTCGGCACCATGTCGCCGAGAATCAGCACGATGCTGTCGTGCTAAAAACACAATATTACAAACACCTACTGTATAAACAGAACAGGTGGAAACGTCAAATCTTTTAATAAGGAAGGCCACCAGAAAGTTCTTTCGAATCAGTTCATGTGTTTTATGTATCGCTCCATGACCCCCTATGGGAGTGTCATGGCAATATTGTAGTACTTCAGCGACTGCAGCAGGAGGCACAAACTCTTCCTTTGTACAATAAAAGTTAATTTTGATAGTTCATTGGGGGATTGTGGAGGGTTTATCATGCACATTAGTATGAGATCTGACAGTATCAAATAGTGAAGACATAGTAGCCAAAAAAAACTGTCTTGATTTAATATGGTAGAAGGTTTAGGACCTGGAGAAGGTGTGTCAGTTCCCATACGAGAAAGGGCATCAGCCTTACCATTTCGAGAACCAGGACGGTAAGTTAGGAACAGGGGGAACCAGCTGAAGAAGAGAGCCTATCTGGCTTGATGTGGTTTTAATCTTTTAGCGGTTTGTAAGTATTCAAGATTGCAATGGTCTGTATAAACCATGATGGGTATGCTAGTGCCCTCTGGCAGATGTCTCCATTCTTCCAATGCAAGTTTGATTGCTAATAATTCTCTCTCCCCCTCATCATAATGTCTCTCAGCAGGAGCAAAGGAGTGTGAAAAAAAAGGCCACTGGATGTAAGATTTGTTTTTCACCGGATCTCTTTGATAGTACAGCACCTGCAGCTGTATGTGAACCATCTACTTCAACATAGTATGGTTTGTTGGGCACAGGTAAAATTAGAATAGGTGCAGAAGTAAATAGGTCCCTCAAATCATCAAACACTTATTGGGCTTCAGTGTTTTGTGATAGCTGTAATTGGCTGAACAAACTTTGAGAAATTACGTATGAATAGAAGTTAAGTTAATGGTAAGAGCATTCAGTGCTCGATAATGCACACATGGATGGAGGCCTCCATCTTTTTTCCCTACAAAAATATCCCAGCACTAGCACGGGAGGTAGATGGCCTTATGAAGCCCTTCTTTAAATTTTCATCAACGTATTCTTCTAAAACTTGCAATTCAGGCTCTGCAAGAAGATATGTCCTGCCATAAGTTATTGGAGCCCCTGGTAACAATTCGATAGGCCAATCATAATCTCGTGAGGAGGGAGAGTATCAGACCCTTTCTTCTCAAAAACATCAACAAAGGCCAAATAGTGTACATGAATGTTTGACATATTGTTGTCATTAGTAGTAGGCTACAAGGTCAGATTCACAGCGTGAGGTATTAAACTAGATAGACAAGAAAACTTATTACACCAGTTTGTCAGTCTACTGCCTGGGTTGTGTCTCCATAACCAGTTTGTTCCTAATACCAGCAGAAAAATGGGAAAACAAACAAGGTTAGAAGAGAGTGTCTCTATGATTCCATGGTCATTTCTAGAGGAATGATTTCTGTGGTAAAATGACCAGATTTTAAAGGAGTTCCATCTATTAGCTGTATTTGTGTAGGTACCTATTTATTGTTGGTAGGTACTGACAAAACTGGGGGGAGAGAGTATCCATCATAATCTCAGTCCAGAGCAAAGACATGCCCTTAAGACCCTTAAGAATAATTTGAATATTACAATTAAGGTATCTGACAAGGGGGGGGGGGGGGGGAGGATTGTCCTGATGGACAATTCAAACTATGAGGATATGGTTTTGAAAACACTAAGGAACACTAAACGTTATCAGAAGATTTCATTCTCATAAGTTGATAGGATGAATGGAGAATTCTATCAGCTGGTGAATGAGTCTTTCAGGCCCTGTACACACGAGAGGATATCCGTTGGAAACGGTCCGCCGGACCGTTTCCAGCGGACATTTCTGCTCCCGATTTTGATCTGATGGGCTGTACACACCATCAGATCAAAATCCCAGCGGAAAACATACGCGGGGACATGGCTGCGCCGTCGCCGCGGCGACATGCGCGACCCTGGAAGGTAAATACTTTGACGCATGCAAGGGATGGGGATCGCTTGGACTTATCCGGTGAGTCTGTACAGACGACCGGATCAGTCCGATGGACAGGTTTCCAGCGGATAGATTTCTTAGCATGCTAAGAAATTTTTATCCGCTTGAAAACCGTCGGCTGGAGAAATGTCCGCCGAAAAATGTCCGCTAGGCCGTACACACGACCGGATTTTTCTGCTGGAACTGATCCGCGGATAAATCCCAACGGACAGATCCGGTCGTGTGTACGGGGCCTTAGAGATGGAACCATCGGATAAAGATACCTGGGACTTTGTTCGTACCAGATATCCACGTTTATCTATGATATATGCCCTCCCGAAAATACATAAAAATTTACATAATCCATCTGGAAGACCCATTATTTCAGGTAATGGGTCAATTTCGGAGGGAGCTAGTCAAATAATTGATCAATACCCAAGACCCCATGTATTAGATCTTCCTTCGTATACCAAGGATACGATTCATTTGCTACAAATCTTAGAGGACTTGGTTATCCCCCAAACAGCCATAATAGTCACAGTCGATGTGGAATCACTGTATAACAGTATACCACACGACTTGGGAATTCAAGTCATTAATCGGGTGTTGAGACAACAACCAACTACGGACTGAAAATCTATTCAATGTGCACACGCTTGATTTCATTCTACAACGCAATATTTTTCTTTTTAAGGGCTCCCACTACCTTCAGGCACAAGGGGTGGCTATGATGGCGTGCTGTGCACGCTCATATGCCAACCCGTACCTGGGGGAGTGGGAGAAAGATTTTCTTTTGGGTGATCATGCATCTTTGTACGCTAGCCACATATTAATGTGGCAGCGTTACATTGATGAGATATTTATAGTTTGGGATGGATCAGAAGATGATCTAAAGGATGTCCTGAAATTAATAAAAACCAATGATCTGCATTTATTTTTTACAATGTCATATGACTTGAGAGAAGTAAGCTTCCTGGACATTAGTATATGTAAAGACACTCAGGAAAAGATCACCAGCAAACTATACAGAAAGCAAACTGCAGGTAATACGATGTTACATGCGGACAGTTTCCACCCCATAGCCCTTAAGAAATCAATTCCATATAGTCAATTTCTTCGCATCAAAAGAAATTGTACTTGTGACATTGACTTCCAAAGAGAATCTGAGGAATTAAGTAACCGTTTGATGGCTAGAGGCTACACTAAAACAAGCCTAAAAAAGGCATTTAATAGGTTTTAAGGTATAAAGACGTGATCTGATTTTTAAACCCAAGAAGAAAAAGAACAAGGAGGAGAATGTTTCTACAATTATTATGAACTATTCAAATGAACATTTAAAAATTAGAAAAGTCATTAATAAATATTGGTCAATCCTTACAGATGATCCAATTTAAAAAAAGTTTGTAACCCCTAAGCCGCAGATCACTTTCAAGAAAGCGGGATCCATTGGAAGAATGTTTGTACAAAGTGAGTACAGGGGGGATGCAAGGAAAGATCTGTGCAGAACCTTTGGGACTTACTCTTGTGGTGCATGTTCCCAGTGTCCTGTCATTGGTGGGGGGGGAATACATTGGCGTCACCAAATGGGGAGACATTAACGCTCAGGCATTTTGCCAACTGCAGAATGCAGGGCGTTGTTTATCTCATTAAGGTGCCAATGTGGGGCCTTCTACATTAGTAAAACCCGACAGGAACTGGGAAAACAGATAGAGAAACACATGCACAGTATGAAAATGGAGAACCTGTATCTCCCATTGGGAAGACATGTTGCAAGGCAGCACACATATAGAATGCCCAAGGTAATCTTCTCAGTGATAGAGACGATTCATATACCCTGAAGGGGGGGGGGGGGTGATTTGAAAAAGGTCCTGCTCCAGTGGGAGATGAGCTGGATCAGGTACCTTAAAGCCACAATGCCCCCAGGCTTGAATGAAATAGAGAGCTTCAGACCCTTCTTAGATGGCTATAGCTCTGGAAAGACAGATTAAACAATTATCAAAATAGAATGGATAAGGAGGATTTTCTTTAAACATGCATCCATTACTCATTTTGTACTTCAGGGGGGTTTCCCAGTCATATCCTTGGAGATTTGGATCATGGGAAAATAGGTTACCTGGATGCTCCTCATCTTGTTCTTTTGCTCTTCTCTTTTGCACCACGTTTGGTACATTGTTTACCATTCTCTGCAGTTATTAACACACTGCTCTATGTGTGGAGATGGGAGTTGTTAGAATTTCTGGGACATAGGATATACACACTTTTGGGATTATTTTAATATATTTTTTACATTTTGGTTTTGTTTTGATACTCTGACTGTTTGTAGAATGTGTTCTATGTCATGTTATGTAGAATGCTATCAGACTTATATCAGAGATATTATGTATTTAACATTTGCATTTCATATGTGTTAATCGCCGTTTCTGGTATTGAACTATCCCCTGCAGATTTCCTTCTCTCTGTGGTTTTGCCTACATTGCCCCTTCCTCCTATCCGGTGTCAGGGGGGCCATACGCCATTGTGTGTTTTGGCCCCTGTTTTCCTCCTGGGTATTCATAACCTACGAGGTATTGGCACCGGTGTTTTTTTGTCCCTGATCCAGTTACATCCCCTAGTAACATCTAGGAGGGATTTTGGATCGCAACCCTTTGAGTTTTTTCTATTTCCACTTTCCTTCCCTACTCAGCCCCGTTGACAGCTAGTATCGCTCATTCAGCCCCGCTTTTGAGGGCCCACCTATGGGCTATTACATCCAGGGAGCTCTTAAGGTGTCAGTCCCTCTCCTCAGCTAGCTGAGGAGCCTTATGCAGGTCTGTTGGTGTAATAAGTGGAACCAGAGGCTTTTGGACAATTCCCCTCATAAATGTTTTTTGGACCTTGTTACAAATATGGGGAAAGTTTATTAGCTACAGCCTATCTACAGGCTGTTCTTTGATAAACAGCCTTGGATATTTATTAATTCCCCTCTATCTTTGATTCACCAGGCCCTCTTAAGCGCCACAACATTGGATAAGTTATCCTGTTCTCCTATAGGAGGAGGGACTTTTTGGAGGCACACAGAGACAAATACGGAGGAACCAGTGTCAGCGCTGGGATTTTCATGGGAAATGCATATGTTTGCAAAGAATGTAATAAAGTGAGTCACCCTTTTCTTTTACTTACGCCGTTAGGGGTGTGGTAGGGTGAATCTACACGTTTGTTGTACTAAATATTTCTTTTTTGATCCAATGTAGACAAAGATACAAATATGTATCCCTGAGGAGGAACTTTCTTTTAACGTTTGAAACGCGTTGATTCAGCCACTGTGACTGTCTCTAGATGGTTCTGGAGGTCTTGAATTTTGGCATTGTATCATTTGTTTTTTTCATTCTGTATGGATCTATTTTATAGTTTTAATTTTTCAACACATATATATGCATCATGTATAATGATGTTTTTGTAATACTAAATGTATATTTTTCTAAATAATTTGTTTTTCATGTTGCCAATATAATCCCAATTCTAGAGGTTTTCACACAATTTAAACTTTAAGGGATGATGGCAACCACATGCTTTGATGCATGCGTTGACATAATTTAAGTACTAACAAAGCTTTAGCTAATGTAGTGTCTATAAAGCAGCCACTAGCTTTGGAATCGATCATTGCATTAAGGTTCACAGGCTCTTTACTCCACTGTAAAGAGAGAATCAAATAAGGATATATTTCAGGGATATGCAATTAGCGGACCTCCAGATGTTGCAAAACTACAATTCCCATCATGCCTCTGCCTTTGGGTGTCATGCTTGTGGCTGTCAGAGTCTTGCTATGCCTCATGGGACTTGTAGTTCTGCAACATCTGGAGGTCCGCTAATTGCATATCCCTGATATATTAGATTGCTTGCCTCCCCCAGAACTTGGCTTAGCTTTACATTCCTTCACTTGATGTCCTGGCTTCCTCAACATAAGCATAAGTCCTTTAGATTTACGGCAAGATCTTTCTATATCAGAGAGGTCCTTGGGTTATTCCAAACTGCATTGGTTCATCTGTGGGAGCTTCAGAGGAAATGTCAGAATTGCAAGAGACAAAGACGAAATGGCACCTCTGATGAATATTGTAAGTATTGAGCCGTTCTTGTCTTCTCTCCCGTAATCTGTGATCAATCTGTATACACAAGGAGACAGTGCTTGCAAGTGTGGATGGCACTCCAACTGATCCTTCAGGGTTTCATAAAGTCCTAAGCGAAACTGATCTAGTAGAGCGGGTTCATTCCAGTCAGATGCTACTACCAGATGACGAAATTCAGTAATATATTCCTTAACATTTCTTCTTCCTTGATTGAGGGCTAGAAGTGAGGCTGTGGCAGAGGTTACTTTATGGGGATCTTCATACAGTGCATCCATAGCTTTTATGAAGGCACCCCAAGAATTCAATCTAGGGCTATGTATTGTGGCAAAGAGTTGCCCTGCCAGGGTCTAGAAGGAGGTTGTTGCCCATAATTCTCAACCGGATGGGTTGAGGTGCTCCAGGGAGCTTGTAACGTGAAGAGGAAACTGGCTTTTCAATTTCCTGCTTTCTTAGAAAGGTCCACTTTGGGACCTGGAGCCCGGAGATTTCTGAGAGATCTGGGTGGGATGAAATCCCCAGTCCTGATTTTGAGAACAGCCAGCATACTAATTGGTCAGGTGTGTGCTGGGCTTTTAGCAACAACCTGACTATTTCTGGGTTCCCCCCTGGCAGATAGGAAGTCAGAGTACCAGGAGTCAGGAGGGCTCCACGAGGGAGCCAGTGCAGCAAGAGGCTGCTAGCTATATGCACCAAGGTGGTCAAGAAAGTCTGTACAAGACAGACAAGGGCCTGGAGTGTAAGGCCAGAGCAGCAGTGCTGCAAGTGAGCCAACTAGGCTGAATGTCATTTTTGTTGGACAAAGGAATGCTGAAAACCCCAGCAAGGGAAACCTAGGTTTGTTTGCTAAACTTGCTTTTAATAAAAAGCCCTTAAAAAGAAGAACCAGCTAGTGGCGGTGTCCTTAAAGCCCTACATTTGACGCTAGTCCTTTACAGTACGTGTAATAAATGACTTTACCAGGTCTGAGGTTCACCAGTTAATAAAGAGATCACGGTCCGTATCCTGACAAAATCTGTTGCATAAGTACGGGTTTGTAGAGAAAACAGAATCTGGCATGAGATAATAAATGTTCGATAAGATGAGCGATATCCATTGAATTTATCTGGTAATGCAACTTTGGGTTCAGGAGCACCTCTTTCTGGATACGTCACAGGTGCTTCAGGCACAGGTGTAGGTCTATTAACCAGTTGGTCCAATCTTGCTTGATTGGCTTGCAAGTTGGTATTATTAGTTTGTAGGTCTTGCACAGACACTGCCTGCATGCTCATCTGTTGAGTCAATGTCGCTAATGCTTCAGCCAACCTCGCAGACTCAATACTGGCTCAGTTGTTTTGTCAGTGTTTGGTTATGGGGAGCCCAATAGCAGGGGTACATATCTTGGATAAGGATACTCAGGAGGTAAATCCAGCACAGTTTGGTACAAAAGGGAAAGTCCAATCAAAGTCAAACCTAGCAGAAGGTCAGGGCAGGCAGCAAAGGATCAGAGTCAATAAATGTAGCAAAGGTCAGGTAGCAATATCACATGGCAAGAAACGGGTACAAACTGTGGGTAGCTCTAAAACAACTGAGCACTCTCTCTGGGACCTCTCAGCTTTACAGTGATTTAACAGGAAATGACCTCCGGAGGGTGTGGTGGAAGTGCTGCAGTTGCTGTCTATAACAGGAAGCACTTCAGTGCTGCCATCTTCATATGATGATGCCCTCAGACATGTGCTAGAGGCCTCACTATACTCACACAGGGGTGCCACAGGACACAGCTAGGCCACCAACAAGAGTGCCAAGGACTGACATGCTGCGAGTGCAAAGACCCCTGCAGTTGGTACAGGTAGGTTGTGACAAATAGGTATAACAGACCAACAGCAAGAATGATCAACAGGTCCAAAAGGTAAAACCAGATGGTCAGGATGGCAACCCAACCTCCCCCCCTACAAAAAAAATCTCAAGCCTCAAACTTCTAACCAAAGTCATCAGGAAAGAAAGCTCCAAGAGGGAATAGAGATGCTTAGAACATCCATCCAATGTTGTATGAGATAAAAAAAAATTGGATTACATAGATCAGCATTTTTAAAATGCCTTGTATAAGTGTACTAGCAAGCTTTTCAGTGCTGGTTTCTTCCTGCCGTGCAGGTGATTAAGCAAACCTGTGTGTACAAATATTAATTTCCAGAAGGAAATTACAGGTTTTAAAAACCCATAAGGCAAAAAGAAGTGCCTCTAAAAAGAATTGTGAGCTTGAGAGTAACATTCTCAAAGCCATCTAGTGCAGGGACCAGGTCATTCACCCTGTCATAGGGAGAATTCCCAAGCCTACCCATAGGTCAGGATTTTATAGCATCAAGTGCTGGTCCAACAAAGTATGGGTCAGAAGACCAACTTGCATTGGGAGCCCCTGACGAAGCAGGTATGGAATACTTCTGCAAAACCAGAAGCGGTACCCAGACATAAGGAGAGCACTGAGAAAGGAGTCCACCAATAACATGGGAAAGAAACCAACTCAAAGAACGTAAAAGTTCAAGGGTGCATATGGGCCATCAGATCTACAGGGACCACCTGCATGTCTTGCCTCAAGTCTAAGCTCCCAGTTATCAAAGAGGGATTAAAGAAGGCCAAAAGGTGAACAGAAGCAAGAGAGATGATGTAAAGAGGTGAATTCTCCACTACTCCACAGGCCTTTAGATAGGAGGATAGTGGGGTACCATGGACATTAACAACTTAAGGACCCCTTCACGCCGATATACGTCGGCAGAATGGCATGGCTGGGCACATCAACGTATATGTATGTTGTCCTTTAAGCCCAGCCGTGGGGTCGCAGGCTCCCGCGACCCGGTCCGAAGCTCCGTGACCGCGGGACTCGCGGACCCGATCACCGCTGGAGTCCCGTGATCGGTCCCCAGAGCTGAAGAACGGGGAGAGCCGTGTGTAAACACGGCTTCCCCGTTTATCACTGTGGCGGCGTCATCGATCATGTGATCCCTTTTATAGGGGGACACAATTGATGACATCACACCTACAGCCACACCCCCCTACAGTTGTAAACACACTTGAGGTCACACATAACCCCATCAGCGCCCCCCTGTGGTTAACTCCCAAACTGCAATTGTCATTTTCACAATAAACAATGCATTTTTTTTTTCCCAGCACCCCATCTCCCCCCGCCCCAGCTAAATCCCCCCTCCCCCCCCTACCCACCCCCACCCTTGACCATCCCACGACTCCACTGTAAGAATTTATTCCCTTAATAGAAAAATGCGTTCCTATTCCTCTCTCAGGTTTTCTGCGAACCTCCAGGACTTTTTAAATTCCAACCAGGGTACCCATATATCCTTTTCCCCTACCTTGTGTTTATAGCTCCCGTATTTTAATTTCTCTCTCCTATAAGTGTCCTCTACGGAGTCGATCCACTCCCACATTTGCGGACTTTTCGCGTCTCTCCATTTAAGGGGAATCAATCGTTTCGCTGCGTTCAACAAATGAGGGATCAGTGAACCCTTGTACTCCTTCTCTGGGGTCTCCCCCCCATGAAATAGTACTACCCATGGGTTATCTTCCACTTCTTTTTTTGTTATTACCTTTATCAGGGCCAAGATTTTTTTCCAATAGGCTTTAATTTTCAGGCAGTTCCACCAAAGGTGTGCCATTGTTCCTCTTGACTCACAACCTCTCCAGCATTTCTCTGACTCTCCCCCTCTGAATTTTACCATTTTATCTGGGGTGGCGTACCACCTCGTCAAACATTTGAAGTTCATCTCGGCGGTTCTTACATCTACTGCCGAGGTGTGAGTCATTTTCAGGATTCTTCCTATGGTCGTTTTCCCCCTTGGGACCCCTAAGTCTGTTTCCCAATTTTGGATGTATTTTAGCGTGTCCAACTCTTCCGTTTTCTGCAAGTAATTATAGATTTTAGATATATTTCCTTTTGAGCTTTCGATGCTACACAATTGTTCCAATAAGGTGTAATCCTCTTGTGACCTCAAAGGGTGTGGTAGGCGCTTGACGAATGATACTAACTGCAAGTATCTCCACTCGTCGAGCGCCCTAATTCCAATCCTATATTTAATATCGTGAAGTGTCCTAATTTTGCCATCTAGTGTTATATCTTTTAGCTGTGTTCTATTTGTGATCCAATTTCCCCCTACTTCTTTTGTCCCTGGAATGAAATATTCATTTTCTTTTAAATCAATAAAGGGTGAGTTGAATTCTGTTTTTAATTGTTTGTGAAGTCTATCCCAGATCCTCCATGCATTATGAGTAATTGTGTGTGTTGAGGTGTGTAAGGATCTGTGTTGTGGTGGATTCCAAATTAATCTCCCTAACTGTGCCCTCGCTAAAGTGCATTCA
Source organism: Rana temporaria (assembly GCF_905171775.1). Taxonomy (NCBI): domain Eukaryota; kingdom Metazoa; phylum Chordata; class Amphibia; order Anura; family Ranidae; genus Rana; species Rana temporaria. The sequence continues at coordinate 188,504,736 of NC_053490.1, forward strand.
ATATTTATCCATCTTTTGTCCTGGGATTCTTTAGCCCATTCTATAACCCGTGAGAGAACCGAAGCATTATAATACAATCTGATGTCGGGTACAGCTAAGCCTCCCTTTTTCTTGGCCCGTTTTAGGATTTGAGCAGACACCCTGTGTTTTTTATTATTCCAAATATAGTTCATTATGAGGGAGTTAATTATTTTGATGAATGACGGTGGTAGGTATATTGGGACCATTTGGAACTTGTATAGAATTTTTGGGATGAGCACCATTTTTACTACATTTATCCTCCCGAACCACGAAATTGGTCTATTAAATATGTTTTTAATTTCCCTTTTTATTTCGTTGAGCAGGGGGATAAAGTTTATTCTATATATTTTCTTGATGGTATTTGCCAGTTTTATCCCCAAGTATTTTATTTCTTTTTGCCATTTAAAATTATATTTCTTCCGCAGATATTGTTCTTCTTCTTTGAGAATATTGATATTTAGGATCTCCGTCTTTTCTGTATTCATTTTGAAGTTTGACACCTCACCATATTGTTTTAAGGTGGCTATTAACTTCGGGAGAGTGACTCTTGGGCTACTTATAAAAAATAAAATGTCGTCTGCGAAGGCGGATAATTTGTGCTCATCTTCTCCAACCTCCATTCCATATATTTCTGGATTTTGTCGGACCATTGCCAGCAGGGGTTCCAATGATAAGACAAAAAGAAGAGGGGACAGGGGACAGGGGACAGCCCTGCCTGGTTCCATTTCTCATCTCGAAGGGTGCGGATAAAGATCCATTGATCTTGATCCTAGCGCATGGGTGGAAATAGAGCGTTTTGATCCATTTGATCATCCTTGGGCCAATTCCTATACATTCTAGTGTTTGTATCAGGAACCCCCAGTCTACCCTGTCAAACGCTTTCTCAGCGTCTACCGACAGGAATAGACCGGGGGTCCCTCTTTCTTTGATCTGCTCCATGAGAAGAAGTGCCCTGACCCCATTGTCCTTTCCCTCCCTCCCAGGTATGAAACCAACCTGGTCTGGGTGGACAATGGCAGTCATCACCCCCTTCATTCGTTCGGCCAAAATTTTTGCATACAGTTTGGTATCTGCATTCAGGAGTGAGATAGGTCGGAACCCTGAACAGTTCGTATTGTCCTTTCCCTCTTTTTTAATGACAGTGATCGTAGCTGTTAATGCCTCTCTGCTCATCTCATAGTCTCGCCCCAACCCATTGAAATATTGACATAGTCTAGGGACTAAGATAGTACTAAACCTTTGTATATAGGCCGACGTGAAGCCGTCTGGTCCCGGGCTTTTCCCATTGGGAGTATTTTTTAAGACCTCACTTATCTCCTGTTCAGTAATACGTTCCTCCATTCTTTCTAACTCAAATTCTTCTATCTTCGGTAGATTAGATTGCCGTAATACTTCCCTGATCTTATCCTGTTTTTCGGCAGGGTCCCTGATCTTCTGTTGGACGTTGTATAGTTTTTCGTAATAGCTTCTAAAAGATTCTGCTATTTTATTTGTCGCGTATACTAAGTCCCCATCCCCATTCCTGATTTTTTCGATAAAGTTCCTGGTTTTCTTTTTTCTTACCATTCTGGCCAAGTTTTTACTAGGTTTATTTCCCCAGACATATCTTTCACTCTCTACCCTGTCTATGAAATTCTTGGTTTCTTGCCCGGCAAGGGCTTTATATTCATCCCTTGTTAAAGTTAACTTACGGAGTGTCTCCCTCTTTTGGCCCTGTAATTTATGTTCCTGTTCCAGCCTATATATCTCCTCTTTTAGTGTTTTTAATTTACTCCTTCTTATTTTATTTTTCTTTGCCCCTTCTGCAATAAAAATCCCTCTTATATACGCTTTGTGGGCGTCCCACAGGGTTGCTCCTGTGATTCCCTCCTTGTCATTCTCCTGAAAATACCATTCCAATTCTTTCTGTACTCTCTCGACCACAACCTCGTCTCTCAACAGACTTTCATCCAATCTCCATTCAGGTAGAGTGCATTTTTGTATGGATGTGCTTATTTTCATGGTTATAGGGGCGTGGTCAGATAGCGTTATGATCTCACAACTTGCTTCGACCACCCTCTCCAAAAGTCTATGGTCTACAAGGACGTAGTCGATCCTCGAGTACGTCCCATGCACAGGGGAAAAAAACGTATAGTCTCGTGTCTTGGGGTTAAGGATTCGCCAGACATCCACCATTTGGTTTTGTGTCATTTGTTTTTTCAGTAGCTTAAGGTGCTCACCGTTATTCCCCTGAGCATGGGACGTACTATCGAGGCTCGGGCACATACAGAAGTTAAAGTCCCCCATCAACACCACATGTCCCTTTTCAAAAATTTTTAATTTTCTAAGGATTTTACTGATAAACAATGCATTTTAAATGCATTTTTTGCTGTGAAAATGACAATGGTCCCAAAAATGTGTCAAAATTGTCCGAAGTGTCCGCCATAATGTCGCAGTCATGAAAAAAATTGCTGATCGCCGCCATTAGTAGTAAAACATTTATAAAAATGCAATAAAACTATCCCCTATTGAATTTTGCGCAAACCAACCGATAAACGATTATTGCGATTTTTTTTACCAAAAATAGGTAGAAGAATACGTATCGGCCTAAACGGAGGAAAAAAAAATAGTTTATATATTTTTGGGGGATATTTATTATAGCAAAAAGTAAAAAATATTGTTTTTTTTTCAAAATTGTCGCTCTATTTTTGTTTATAGCGCAAAAAATAAAAACTGCAGAGGTGATCAAATACCACCAAAATAAATCTCTATTTGTGGGGAAAAAAAGGACGCCAATTTTGTTTGGGAGCCACGTCGCACAACCGCGCAATTGTCAGTTAAAAGCGACGCAGTGCCGAATTGCAAAAAGGGGCAAGGTCCTTTAGCTGCATTTTGGTCCGGGTCTTAAGTGGTTAAAGGGTCACTAAAGGAATTTTTTTTTAGCTAAATAGCTTCCTTTACCCTACTGCAGTCCCGTTTTCATGTCCTCATTGTTTGTTTTTTGCTATGATGTTGCTGTAATCCTCCTCTGTTCTGAACAGTCAGTTTCCTGATGAAAAAAGTCATGGGAGCTTTCTCTCTGTGGCACTAATCAAGGAGGTGTGATTACTGTGTGTCCTAAACCCCTCAGAACCAATCGCTTTCGTTTTACAAACCATCACTGCCCTCTATTGGCTCTGTGTCTCTGTACTTCACAGAAGCATGAAACTAGATGCATAAACAAAACTGAAACTACATGTACATTATATGATTTATTTTTATCTATTTTTAATCATTTTTAAAAGGAATCAGTTAACTATTATGTCTCTATACCCTGTAAACAGTCATTTCAGCAAAACAATTGTTTTCCTTTACAACTCCTTTAAGGAAGATTCCACTAGCCCAAAGGGTTCCGAGTGCTTTAAAATAGAATCAAAGTTGGTCAGTCTTGTTAGTTAGCGACTGAGAGTTACCAATGATAGACACCTAAAAGGCTCAATTCAATCAAAACTTGCAAGAGTTGGCTCCTTTGAGAGAATTCTGGTCCAAAAAACTACCCTTTTAACATTTCACATCCTTAGGATGTTTTAAAATGTCTTAGACTTGAAGTGGTTTAAACCAGGGCTGTGGAGTCGGAGTCAGAGTTGGGGGAAATTTTGGTGTACCTGGAGTCGGAGTCGGCAAACAATGCACCGACTCCGACTCCTGCTAAATTTAAATGGAATAAAAAAAAAAAGCAAGTTTAAATGTCCCAATTCACAAAAAGTTATAATTAATGACTTCTCTACTGTAAGAATAAAGACCAATGCATGCAGTGCCTCACGTAACCGCAACACGAACACGTTAAGTGACCGTGAAGAAGCATGCTTTTCATGTGCTTCACTATATGGCACGCAACGCACAATTAGGAGCTGCAATACTTATACTTTCCATAGTGTTGTGTTCTGCTTTTACAGGGAACGCAGCGTCCATGTGTAACCTAGCCTCTCACTGATAAGGGATTAAATAAATATGTTTTTTGCAGGACTAGAGAGTGAGACACTTGTATAAGTGAAGGGAATAGAGGGCCAATAGTTCAAGACTGAAGCTGTAAACCATTGGAAAAACTGCTGTCATTTAGCTAAGGCTATAAAAACTTGTAAACTCCGATTGTTTGCTTAAACTTTAAACATGACTATGGGATTCTCCTAGGAAAATCATGTTTTAGAATAAATGCCCCTTCCTGGATCCTCCCACTGCCCTATCTTCAGCAGCAGATAAGCACACAAAGGAGAAAGCAGCAGCCCAACTACCTCTCTAAAATTATTTTCAGCCCTAAAAATAATAAAGTCTGACTTAAGAGCCTCTATGAAAGAGGATCTGGCAGAGGCAATTCTCTTCCTTAGAACTCTACATTGAATTGATTTGCATTTGCTAAGCCTATAACTACATTTCAAGATTAATATAAACCATTTCTAGGTTTTACAGATTTTGTTTTTGGTTCATTATAGATAAGCTTTGTTTTTGTTCTAAAACAACCAAATAATGTGGTTTGTATTTTTGAACTGGTAAATATCCTGTTCCTGATGTTTATGCCTGCTGCTACTATCCAGCCACTTGATTGATTAATAAAACAAAATTAATAAAACTTTGTTTTCATTGTGTTTGTCTTTTGCTTAAACTGTGCAATACAGTAGACTGTTGGCTTCCCAGCCAGTAGTCCTGTGGTAGGTTGCGTTTCTTTCCCTCAAGGAATGTATACAATACATTTGCATATTAATACAGAGGAGTCGGAGAGTCGGAAGTACATAAAACTGAGGAGTCAGAACATTTATCTACCGACTCCACAGCCCTGGTTTAAACAAGCTCAAGACTAATAGCCATGAGCTTGGTACAATTTATTATTTTACAGCTTGCAATTGGCTGCTTAGTAGAAGTGATCCATGTGGCTGTACAGTCCCCGACCTATCAGCCAACCCCCCTTCCTCAACACACAGTTTTGTTTCCCGGTCCGTTAGGCCCCTTGTGATAGCAATAAAGTTAAAACAAAGTTTTAAAAAGTTAAAATCATGCAAATGCAAACATGCACAAAAGGCCTGTGCATGTAAATTGTGATTGCAACACACCTAAGGTATCACTGCAAACATCAAACAAAATATGCATTTGATAAAGGGCTGAGGAAATTCTGTTTAATATATACACAATTGCAACAACCAACATTTTATTCTCCATGACCTCTGCTTTCAAAATATATATTATTGTTTCGGCGAAGTAATTTTCTAGCAACAAATGCTGATTGTAACATGTACTGTATTTGAAAGATTGCCCTACACAGCAAGTGGTTAAAGAAGGTTCCACAATGGGGATGCCAAGAAAGGCACTAATGCCGCGTACACACGATCATTTTTCGGCATGAAAAAAAAACTACATTTTTTGGCATGTAGAATAAACAAAGTTTTTCCATCTTCATCATTAAAACGACGTTGCCCACACACCATCGTTTTAAAAAAAAATGCTCTAGCAAAGCACGGTGACGTACAATACGTACGACGGCACTATAAAGGGGAACTTCCATTCGGATGACGCCACCCTTGGGCCGTGTTAATAAAAGACGATTCGCGCTTTTCTGTCTGTTACAGCGTGATGAATGTGCTTACTCCATTATGAGCGGTAGTTTTTACCAGAACGAGCGCTCCCATATCATAACTTTCTTCTGAGCATGTGCGGGTTTTTAACGTCGTTTTAGCCTACACACAATATTTTTTTACAACCCGAAAAACGACACAGTTTAAAACGTTGTTAAAAAATGCAGCATGTTCGAAAAAAAATAAAAAAATTGTCGTTTTTCAGAACCCGAAAAATTATGTGAAGCCCACACACGATCATTTTAAATTACATTTTTTTTAAAACAACGTTTTTTTCATGCCGAAAAATTATCGTGTGTTCGCAGGATAAGGGTGGATACAAGATCAGGTACTGTGAACAGTTTCAAGAGCCCTTAAAGGTCACCGAGGGGTTCAGTACCCTACTAGGGAAGGGAAAGGAGCGGTGGGAAACTGGTCCCAACTGACTAACCCAGACGTTCCTCCTGAGGATTCAGAATATCAAGGATCAACATTATCCAACACATTTTCCTTTGGAGGAGAGGGAATAACTTTTTGAGAATTATTCCTAAGGGTAAGTTTCAGGAACAGGTCACATTCCAGGCTAGACTCCCCACAATCAGGGGCTTACTCACAGTGTACAACTTCAGAGACTGGGTTACACCAAAGACTGTGCTAAGGCTCTGGATTGCAGAGCAGTTTGCAGCTAACACAGTAAACAAAGGTCTGTAAAGTCCCACAGTTGCAGAATACAGAGCCTGGAGGTCACATTTAAATGTCCCAAACTCCTGTAGGCAGCAGTATAACCCTGATTGCCATGTACTGATCCTGAGTCTGACTGATATCGTGGTTCTACTGCTGCATTTCTTGCTGTCCTCTGATTATGCTTTGTGACCTATTGCAGGTCGAAGTTGTAAGGTGAGAGGCCATTCCTGCTATTTGGTGGAGGTTCCTTCTGGATATCACCCTTTGGATTTTTGCACTATTATATTCCGATTTGGATCATCTTTTTGCACTTGAGAACTTTATATGGACTCTATTATATAATTTTTAATTATATATCATATATCATATGTTTTAACTTTCTGTATGTATAGTTTAAATTTGTTTGTTTTGCGCTGCACTATTATTATTTTATGTCAATGTGAGGTGTTTTATTTGAATTTACCTTAGTGCTGGCTCGCATTTTTTAGTTTATATTTACATTCCAGCGCTGAATAATTTTTCTTTATTAGCAGTATAACCCTATCTAAATCTATTAATTTACTATACTACATTCATCCTGTGGATTTCTTAATATTCCTACTATGGACGGTATGGACTAATTCTTATTACCGTAAATACTCAAATATAAGCCGAGTTTTTCAGCACATTTTTTTGTGGTGAAAATGTCCCCCTTGGCTTATACTCGAGTCACCTTTTTGCGCCTGATCTCCTGAACTTTGGGGAACTGGTACCGACCGGAAGTATGCACACATGTAGCCCCACTGTTCCTCTACAAGTGTGAAAAGTTTGTTGTCCGGGGGAACCTACGGCCGGGGAGCACCAGTTTTTCAAACCCGGGCACCCCTTCCATAGACTCCCATGTTAAGTAGTAATTTCTTCGTGACTTTGGGGACCCGGTACCGGCCGGTCGTAGACTCCCATGTTAGTCTAGTCACGGGCACAGTGAGGCATGGGCACAGTGAGGCATGCTGATGGACACCATAGGCTTATACTTGAGTCAATAAGTTTTCCCAGTTTTTTTGTGGTAAAATTAGGTGCCTCTGCTTATATTCGGGTCGACTTATGCTCGAGTATATACGGCAATCAATTTTGGGTATATCTTATTGTCCCCTTCTTCCTGTTATTGATCCCTTATGGTACATCTTATAGCTGTCAGTAAGCGCCAGACTCACACACTACCTGCCAGTTCTGTGTGATATATAGATTGACTTCTAATAAACAGACACTCACCTGTCCAGGGATCCTAACCCATGCCGGTTCTTCGCCGGTATTCGGGACCACATGTCTGGCAAGTTAACTGTGGTAAGTTGGCTGTCACTCCATGCGGCTTCACATTGCACATGCGCGAGCCATACTGCACTTTGTAAATGGTCCACTGCCTCCTGAGAGTTGTGAGATGTCTCAAAAGGTTGCAAGTGGGGGGTTAACCTCCACTCAGATTGCTTGTCAAAACCAAGTCATCAATCCCCCCCCCGAAAAATGTGCCAAAAGTTGAAGAAAGGAGGGAAATAGGAGGAAGAGTGGAACTTCCCCTTTTGAGTAAAGTTCAGTTTTAGGTCCAACAAGTTGCATGCCTCCTCATGGACTTATCACTTTCATTTACATCTGAGAGTTTTACTGAGCTCCCAGAGTGCAGCTATTACAACCCCTCCAGTTTAAAAGATTAAATACACATTCCCAAAACCAATAAAATTCGCACTCACAAACAACTCTGTTCAAACAGCATTGAATAAATCATGAATCGTCAGCACAGTGGGTAATCAGCGTCTCCTACCGCACACTGCTTCCTGTAGCGCAGGGTTGACTGCTCACGATCCCAGTCCAGTCTGACGGCTACCAGTCAGTATGCTTGGCTTCACCCTGACTAGTTTCGTCTGGTTGACATCATCAATGGGTCCCATACTGACTGGTAGCCGTCAGACTGGACTGGGATCGTGAGCAGTCATCCCCATTGAAAACGTCAACCTATGACGAAACGCGTCTGGGGCGGGGTACAGTGACGTCACCGCGCTCGATGAGAATGAGGAAGGGGTCCTCTATTGTCGGCCGGCATTGTTTTATACGCTTTTACGATTTTGCTTTCCTGTAAGTACAATCTGTTTTATCTAAATAAAACCTCTCAAATGGTATTACGCTATGGTCCGCTCTTTTTGTTTTTGATCCGCGGACCATTCAAGTGAAGGGGTTAGCAGTCTTCCCACTGGAGGATTCGATCTGGAGATTCCTGGACCCTGTGAATTATCTTGTCTGTGCACCTTACTGACTGAGAACGTGTCTGCTTAAGGCTGATTTATCTAATCAATCTGGTAAGAGGCTGTCTATGTGGTGGCGGTTTCACAGATTATTTTAATGGTCACTGCGGTGTTGTTCGTCTCAGCTGATTAATATCCATAATCCACTTCACCTTGGGAATTTTTGCATAATTGTTTCATATATATCGATTTATTTGCACACATCTGGCATTTCTGCTGGGTGATATTAGTTGGCACAGTTTTTTTCTTGTCTTCATGTAATTTATATGTACACACACTGTTTATTGCAGCCTTCTGGTTTAGACTACCAATTATTTTTTAATAACCCATTAGTTCAGGTCAGCGCAAATTATTTTGCTTTCTACATATTATATGTATTTGTATATTGACCCTTTTTACTATTATTGTACATCAGGTTTATAGCAATCCTGAGTTTTAAGGTAGCAGCTATATCCAGCAATGGTTACATGGTAGTTTATCTGGTTTAGAATTCCATGAGCGCTTGTTTGTTGTTTTTGTAAATTAAAGAGATATGCCCATAAGGTGGCATGCACCTCACTGGACTTAATATCCCTACTAATCCAGCACATTTTACAAAGTAGCTGAATTCCTGGAGGTCAGCTTTAATGGAGCCCTGGAGAGTTAATGGACACCTGCACTCACTGTCAATCATTATTGCATTATCTATTAATGGGAAATATTTTAACAGTGAAATTTCATCCTAGTAAGTTATCTCACCTTTATTGTATTATTCATAATTCACGCCTTTAGTTCATATTTAGGGGGCACACTTTTCACATTTTCGTTTTTGCTGTGAGATCAGCTTAGAAGCCTAGCGGCTTTGAGAAAAGAAGCACCACTATATTAAGAAAATGTGCTTGCCTACTTCAGCCATTAGGACCCCTAAGCTATTTAATAAAAGGGTTTGTTGTTTCATAAAAATCGGACATTAGTCTATGCAGTCAGTTTAGATGCAATCAATGTCCAGTGGAGTTATTATTCAAGAATAAAAATAGGAGCAAAGATTAATTCAGGTTACTATTAACTTTAAAGGACAATTTTCGTGTACTTGTGCACACAGTCTATAGGATTCACATACATAAAATCATTTTACTTGCAATGGTGTTTTTTGTAAATAAGCAACAGTAATATTACTCTATAACAAAAGCATAAAAACAAAATGGCAATAGTTTAGTGTGAAAGTAGCAATTCTTTCCTTCGAATGCCTCCCACAGGAAACAGGATTAATATTACACTGAGAGGCCCAATAAAGGAATGCTCTTGTAGTTAAGTTTAGAATGCTGCTGCTGTGGATGCTAATTTTAGTTTGATCTACATGAACAGTATTCTTGCTTGAGTAAAGGGAAGGTCATAGCTTTGTACGTATGGCTGGAGTTTTGTCCCTATGGGACATTAGACTTTCAACAGCTCAGGAAATCCCTATGTCATCTCCCAGGGGTTACACTTAAAACTATGAATAACGTTCATGACATGTGATACATTCTTGGTTTTGCAGTCTGTAAAAATTAAACCGAGGTCTTACAAGGTGACAAATGTGTCCTTTTTTATATGAATAAGTGTAGGTTTATTAACAAACTTTTGAGGTAATTTATGAAACAATGAATCTGCCAATGTGATTATCTTCCAATACCATTGTACTCTGGCAGAAGAAACATGCACTATAAACTTCCGCACAAGTCCACACGTGACAAATGGCATTTTTTCCCAAAAAAGCAGTAAAATAAAAATTTCTAACATTTTCAAAGACAGGCATTATGCTATGATAGGATTTCCAATAGCTATCTGTGCTTCGCACAATAGAACTTAGGGTATTTATACTTGTATGTCAAAGTGACCAAAATGTACACAACAAAAAGTATTAAAGTACTGTAAACATGGATTACATTATCATATAGTGGAACTTTCGATGCAAAAGGAAACAGTGGTGGTATTTCATGTTCTCACATTAGAATTAAATCTTACTGACATAAAATACATAATACAATGTTTCATTATATGATTATGCAGTTACAGTTGTATACAAACATATTTCTTAAATTGCCACTGAATCAAGACCCTCCAAAAGAAGAAAATTTGCATTATAGAACACAGTACAATCATGGAGACCAACAAGAGGAACCACTTCAAAAGTGCTTCAAAAGTGTGGGTTTTCAGGTGGACTTTATTTGAAGATTCCTTATAAAATCTTCAAAAAAAAAAAAAAAATCTGGTGGTGCAGCAGGAAAGATAATAAATCAGTCTTTTTTACAGGTATGCTTCTTTTGCAGGGTTTTCTTAATTTTTTTATTTAAAGTTAAAATCCAGATAACATAAAAAAAAAACTTCCTTTTAATGGGTCTTTGCTTACACTGCAAGGGTTAACTATTCGTTCATGTCTAGGGGACTTGGTAAAGTACTTTTATTTACCTGATCCTCTGCCCCATTCACATCGGTGTAATTTGACAGGTCAAATCAGAGCCTATTGCTGGCCATAGGAGTGTCCCAACCAGACATGACACTTGCCATTCAAGTTAAAGAGTTCAATCTGTTTCATCAACCAGATAATTTTGTTTCTCGTGGTCCGAGTGACCTTCAGGTGCCTTTTGGCTGGGTTCATACTGGTACGACACAACAGTCCTACTAATTTGGATCCGACTTTGCCCTGCGACTTGAAGTCAGAGACACGTCCAACTTCAATGACCGGGGATCCGACTTGGATCCCCGCTAATACCAGGCACTGTGTTTGGTATGAATCTTGAGGGGGAACTTCACGCCAAATTTTTTATAAAAAAAAGGGCATGGGTTCCCCCTCCAAGAGCATACCAGGCACTTGGGTCTGGTATGGATTTAAAGGGGAACCCCCTACTCTGAAAAAATCCATACCAGACCCTTATCCGAGCACACAGCCTGGCCGGTCAGGAAAGGGGGTAGGGAATGAGAATGCGCCCCCCTCCTGAACCGTACCAGGCTGCATGCCCTCAACATGGGGGGGGTGGGTGCTTTGGGGCAGGGGTCTCTTTTTCCCATTTGTCCGCTCTCTTCGGCCTCTTCTCCCAGTCTCCGTGTCTTCTGCTGGGCTCCTCCGCTATCTTCTGCTCTTTTACTAGCGGTGACCCTGTCTTCTTCCCTCTTCTCCCGATGTTGATACAACGCTCTCTCCCGCTGTAATGCCGTAATGACCCTGTCCCTAATGACGTCACCACCCTATCATGCCCCAGGCAATGACGTCATATGGGGCGGGGTCACCGGGTGACATCACAAGGTGACCACGCCCCATGCCTATATAAGTCATTGCGCCCAGAGCACATGGCATTGCTGCTTGAGAGGGCGCTGTGTCAACTTCGGGAGAAGAGGGAAGAAGACCGGGTCACCGCTAGTAAAAGAGCGGGCAAAAGAGCAGAAGATAGCGGAATGGCCCAGCAGAAGACACCGGAGAGCGGGAGAAGAGGCCGAACAGCGGAGAAGTCGGAAGAGACCCACGGAGCTGCCTAATGAATTACTTTAAAAACCTGTGTTTTTTTTTTTGACAGTACTCCATATTCATTCATATAAAGGTGGGGGGCCGGGATCTGGGGGCCCGCCTTATTAAAAGGGGCTCCCAGATTTCGATAAGCCCCCCGCCCGCAGACCCCGACAACCAACAGCCAGGGTTGTCAGGAAGAGGCCCTTGTCCTCATCAACATGGGGACAGGGTGCTTTGGGGTGGGGGGACCGCAGGGCGCCCCCGCACCAAAGCACTCACCACCCATGTTGAGGGCATGTGGCCTGGTACGGTTCAGGCGGGGGGGGCACAAGCTCGTCCCCACCCCCTTTCCTGACCGGCCAGGCTGCGTGCTTGGAAAAGGGTCTGGTATGGATTTTGGAGGGACCCCCACACTGTTTTTTCAGCATAGGGGTTCCCCTTAAAGTCCATACCAGACCCAATGGCCTGGTATGCTCATGGAAGGGGAACCCATGCCGGTTTTTAAAATGTATTTAAAATTTGGCGTGGAGTTCCCCCTCAAGATCATCAGAGCACAAGTCGCATGCCAAAGTCGGAGCATGCAAGAAAGCGTTCCCACTTTGATCCGACTTTAATGATATTCAATAGGCTGAAGTAGGAGTCGGATCAAAGTAGTACAGGGAGCTATTTCAAAGTCAGGACGACTTGTGTCAGACCAGTTAAGACAGCTCCCATAGAGAAACATTGACATGAGCTCCCAATGTCGGAGCGTTTGTTGCACCAATGTGAACCCGGCCTTAGGCAGGCTGTCATGTGGCTGCACCTGAGCTAAATTTTGAGTGTGATGGCAAAGGCTGTGTATACTTATGTACATGTGATTTTTTTTTTTTTAATACATTTTGCAAATATTTCACACAAACTTCTTTCATGTTGTCATTGTGGGGTATTTTTTGTAGCATTTTGAGGAAAATAATGAATTTAATCCATTTTGGAATAAGGCTGTAACATAACAAAATGTGAAAAAAGTAAAGCACTGTGAATAGTTTCCGGATGCACTGTAAAAAAAATGTGCATTTAATATTTTTCACTGCAGGAGCATGTGAAGCATTGCACCAGCCATCAGCAGATCGCTGGTGCCATGCAGGTCTCCTGCGAGTCTGTCAGTGTGTCTGCTTGCTCATACCTCATACAAGGAAGCCAATACATGCTGACAGGAAGAATGCGCATTGAAAACTACAAGCTGACAGCTGCATAGGCTGCTGCACCTTATATTTTTCAATTCACAGAACGCTCAGCCATTGTTTTTTAAATTATGACAGGGAGAGAGAAGATCCCTGCTAGCTGCCAGATCGAGGTACGGGGACGGTCAGTTCATAACATGTTAAACCCCGAATATGGGTGCAACATGTAACATGTTACGAAAGGTGAACTTATTCTTTAAGACAAGGCTCGACAAATCCCGGGTGCCAGGTCGCCATGGCGACTAGAAATGGTGTCCTGGCGACTTGGCTTGGAAGGTGGCTTGGCTTGTGAGCTGGCGCCATCTGGTGGTGAGCCGTTGGTATTACAAGTTATTACCACCAGATGTGTGAGCTGACGCCATCTGGTGGTAGTAATTTTTCACTAATTTTCACTGCCATCTTCTTCCCTCTAATTAGAACCCCCAAACATTATATATATTTTTTATCCTAACACCCTAGAGAATAAAATGGCGATCGTTGCAATACTTTCTGTCACGCCATATTTGCACAGCGGTCTTACAAGCGCACTTTTTTGGGAAAAAATTACACTTTTTTTAATTAAAAAATAAGACAACAGTAAAGTTATCCCCATTTTTTTTAATATTATGAAAGATAATGTTACGCCGAGTAAATTCATACCCAACATGTCACGCTTCAAAATTGCGTCCACTCGTGGAATGCCGACAAACTTTTACCCTTTAAAATCTTCATAGGCGACGTTTAAAAAAATCTACAGGTTGCATGTTTTGAGTTACAGAGGAGGTCAAGGGCTAGAATTATTGCTCTCGCTCTACCAATCGCGGCGATACCTCACATGTGTGGTTTGAACACCGTTTACATATGCGGGCGCTGCTCACGTATGTGTTCGCTTCTGCGCGCAAGCTCGTCGGGACGGGGTGCGTTTTCTGGCTCCTAACTTTTTTAGCTGGCTCCTAGATTCCAAGCAAATTTGTCAAACCCTGCTTTAAGATCAGGCTAATCCCAGAGGTGTCTGTCCATACAAATGTCCAAAATAAAATGTTTTCACATTTTGGCCTGCTTATGAGTTCTAGCGCTCATCATTATAAACAATTATTTTTCCCTCCCCCAATATAATCTCCATGAACCAAGGCCACTTACACAATACATTTGAAGTAAAATAATGCTATTATAACTTAAACAATTTGGGCAGAAACCATGTGTATCATATATCAGGGTATACCACTCGCTTGTTCATTAGGCCTGACAGACCTGGACTTGTACTCCCCACATGTCCTCACAAGCTGCCCTTTAAGCACACAGAAGCCCTGATTGAGAGCAGACTACTCTAATGTTTGACACCCACAGAACACCTACCCATCTCCAATGCCTTATTTGGGATACCTGTTTGGAATGTATGTTCTGCTCATTCAGGAACACTTTCATTGTCCCATCAGGCTGCCTCATACTAACACAGCGTACACTAATTTTATAGGATCAGCATTTTAATAGGAGTACAAATAGGGAACATTTTGACTGTAAATTCCATATCTTGGAGTACAGTACAGGACCTAGCCAGAGTAGTCATAAACCATGCATTTTAGGCATGTACCTTCAGATGACTAGACACTGGCAAAGACTTAGAGGACATAGTCAATGTGCACTCCACAATAACCCTACTCCGGACCATGAGTCTTCAGTTTTGCAGCAAGCAAGAGAGTGCAAACCAAGAAACAAAGGGACAATGGCCCGTGTCCTATACTGTACTCCAAGATATGGAATTTACAGGCAAGTCAAAATTCCTCTTATTTTTATCGTACAGTACATGACAAAGGCAGAATATTCATAAACCATGGGACATCCCCGAACAATGAATAGGAAGGGTGGGCAACAATGAGTCAAACAGAACTGTGCTAACAGACCCAACAACATGGCTACAAAGGCTTGGTGCTGAAATCCCCAGGAAGCTCCCACTGATCTATTGGAATGGGTGCGCAAAAGTGCAGGAAAAGTTTATGTTTTTCAGAATGTTAGACCTTGCAATTAGTTTTCCTATCTATTGTGCAAAGGTAGACATTGAGACTGGGTGTCCATTGTGAGGTCCAAAGAACAGGACAAACGGGGAATCTGTCTGTCTGATTGTAGCACTATCCTTAACCACTTAAGACCCGGACCATTATGCAGGTAAAGGACCTGGCCCCTTTTTGCGATTCTGCACTGCGTCGTTTTAACTGACAATTGCGTGGTCATGCGACGTGGCTCCCAAACAAAATTGTCCTTTTTTCCCCCCACAAATAGAGCTTTCTTTTGGTGGTATTTGATCACCTCTGCGGTTTTTATTTTTTGCGCTATATACAAAAATAGAGCGACAATTTTAAAAAAAAATCTATATTTTTTACTATAATAAATATCCCCCAAAAATATATAAAATGTTTTTTTTTCCTCTGTTTAGGCCGATGTATTCTTCTACATATTTTTGGTAAAAAAAAAATCGCAATAAGCGTTTATTGATTGGTTTGCGCAAAAGTTAAAGCGTCTACCAAATAGGGGATAGTTTTATGGCATTTTTAAAGATTATCTTTTTTACTAGTAATGGCGGCGATCAGCGATTTTTTCGTGCGACATTATGGAGAACACATCGGACACTTTTAACACATTTTTGGGACCATTGTCATTTTCACAGCGAAAAGTGCTATACAAATGCACTGGTTACTGTGAAAATGACAATGGCAGTGAAGGGGTTAACCACTAGGGGGCGCTAAGGGGTTAAGTGTGCCCTAAGGGGGCGTGTCTGGACGTGTGATGTCACTGGTCGTCGTTCCCTATAACAGGGAACAGACGATCAGTGACAAGCCATAGAGAAGAACGGGGAAGGTGTGTTTACACTCACCTCTCCCCATTCTTCAGCTCCTGTGACCCGATCGCGGGACACCGGCGGCGATCGGGTCCGCGGGTCCCGCGGTCATGGAGCTTCGGATCGGGTCAGACGCGCGACCCACAGCTAGGCACTTAAAGGGCAACATACCTGTACTTGCCTGTGCCCAGCCGTGCCATTCTGCCGACATATATCGGCGTTAGGCGGTCCTTAAGTGGTTAAGGCACGCTTAAATGGCTCTATGTCAAGGCAAGTTTGAGAGATTTTGTTTGCATGCTTAGGAGCAGGGCATAAGGATTGGTGGACAATGTACAAGAGGTGGTCTTTCAACACTGTTTTTATATATTGACCCAGTTCTGGACATCATACAGTATGTGTTCACAGGTAGTTTTGTAAAAACAGGAATATTCTCTGTATTATAGATATGAACTTGGGTACAACACATGGATGAAGTTACTACTATGTTTTTTTGAACCTTTGTATATTACATTTGGAATTGTATGCAATATATTTCTGTTTTGCTGGTTTTACTCACTTTATGTATGCCCTTTTACAGTCCCTTTGCTACAACACACATTCTGTTTAAAAAATAAATATATATATATATATATACATATACATATACACACACACACTACATATATATATATATATATATATATATACATATACACACACACACTATATATATATATATATATATATATATATATATATATATACACACACACACACACACACACACACACACACACACATATATATATATATATATATATATATATATATATATATATATATATATATATATATATATTATAAAAATATAGATCTGGGCATACTAGCATTGTATCTTCCTTCTGCCCCCTATCGAGATACATTTTTTGCATAGTTACTTTGTTCTAACCTTTGTAAGTATTCATGTTCTATACCTTGCCTAATCCTGTGGAAGCTGGAAAAAACTGAAGTAGATACAGCAACTACAGCGATTGCTGCTAGTTTCTGAGTACCTTTAAAGCAGCTGCCCTGCTGCTTAGTGAATATAGGAGGTCTCCATCTCTGCACAGGTGCCATTTAGCGAACACTTTGCATTTTCTCAGTAAATGCAAAGTGTTCTCTGATTGGACTAGGTGGAGTGGTGGGGTGGTGATGTCATGATTTCCACCTTCTCCATTCAGAGAATGATTATTTGATTTTCATTGCAAGAACAATTCCACAATTGTTATATGTGCACAAGGTAACTACTTTGAGGAGTTAAACATTTAGATTGAATATTGTTAAAGCGAACATTTAGCTAGGAAAACAAAATACCCTGTATTCACATCACTGTCCTGTAGTAAAGTATGTCCTATATTGTGCAGTTAGCTGGGTCCTAGAGAAGTCCTCACTGCAGGGATGCCTGACCTTTTCCCGTTTCCAAACTTCTGGCGCTGCAATGGTTAATAGCTTTGAGATCTTTAGACCCCTTTCACACTGAAGCGTTTTTACAGCATTTTAGCGTTAAAAATAGCGCTATTAAAACGCTCATAAAACACTCTCCATGCATCTCAATGGACCCTTTCACACTGAGTGCTGCAAGCAGCATCTTTGGAGCAGCTTTTGGGCGCTGAAAAAAAACTCCAAAAACGCCCCTCTCCATTGAAATGAATTGAAAGCGCTGTAAAAACGCCTTACCCTTTCACACTGAGAAGTTGCACTGGCGGGGCGTTGAGAAAAGTCCTGCAATCAGTTTCTTTGGAGCAGCTTTTGGGCGTTGAAAAAAACACTCCAAAAACGCCCCTCTCCATTGAAATGAATTGAAAGCGCTGTAGAAACGCCCTAAAACATTAGGGTCTTAGCGGTGCTTTACCAGCACATTGGGATTGCAGATGAGGCTCGAATAACGCCCCAGTGTATAATGGGCCTAGGCAGAAAAGCAGTCCAGGTGGTATGACAGGGACACCCCCCCCCCACCTTCCTCCTTTTCCATTCAGAAAATTATTTAATAGATTACAATACCTGCAACTAAGGCACTTTTAACACTGGGCGTTTTTTTAGCGTTATTCAAGCGTTTTTCGAGCGTTATTCGAGTGAAGCCTCATCTGCAATCCCAATGTGCTGGTAAAGCACCACTAAAACCCTAACGTTTTCGGGCGTTTTTGCAGTGCCTCAGTGTGAAAGGGTAAGGCGTTTTTACAGCGCTTTCAATTCATTTCAATGGAGAGGGGCATTTTTGGAGCGTTATTTTCAGCGCTCAAAAGCTGCTTCAAAGATGCTGCTTGCAGGAGTGTGAAAGGGTCCATTAAGATGCATGGAAAGCATTTTATGAACGTTTTAATAGCGCTATTTTTAATGTTAAAGCGTTGTAAAAATGCTTCAGTGTGAAAGGGGTCTTAAAGTGGTTATAAACCCCTCACATATACCCAATGAAGTGACGGGCCTTGAATGATACACAGAGATGAAACACCCTCCAACATAAGTTAAGTTGTACCTGTTTATCTACAGCCCTCTCTTATCTATAGCTGTTCAAAGTACAGGATTTACACAGGATCTCTCAGCTCTGAAAAGCAGGGGGCGGAGTGCTCATGTTACATCTGTGAGCAGAGCTCTGAGAGCTGATTGGAGGGAAGGGACACACTCCCTTCATATAGCACACAGTAACAGAGCTGAGGTTGTCAATCACAGGCTGTGTGCTCGAGCTCCCTCCCTTGTCCCCACTTTTACCTTGGTGTCAGGAAAATTTGCCAGAAGTGACCTAATTTGTGAATAGGAAGAAAATCCTATGACTGAACACACTCTCCCGCATTCACAGAGGGTGTTACAAGCAGTAACAAGCAACATGCTGTTGGGTGACTTTGATAATCATTATGTCCATGGCACCTATTCAAACCATGTGCTGACCATGACAAAAGCAATAAAATATACTACAATTATAAATATGCATATCGCATATGCATGCTCTCACACACAGTTTGGTGCAAACGTATATTCTGTAGATGGTATTAAAAAAAAAAAAAAATTAAAGAAAGCTGTAGTTAGAAATGTGTTTGTTCCTTGTAATAAATGATTCTTCTTCTCACTAATATGTTTTATAGTAGCAGCAATTACCATAAAACGGTGCACAATTCTCAACAAGCTTCAGTAATGCCTTAGGGTTCTGAACAATAGTAACATCTCAGAGGGAGAGAGATCAATATTTAATGACTCAACAGGTCAAAAGACACGTACACAGTAGCCACAAACATTTGAAATGAAGATCCCCTTCGGCAAATGCTCAGAACATTACAGACCGAGAAAGAAATATTTCAGCATTCAAATTGTGGTGTTTTTTTCATGTTTAGAAGACAAAAGTGAATTGTACAACAAGAGGGTTAAAAAAAAAATCTCCAAAACATTTTTCTTCTTCGTGAAGCACTGTTGAACCTCGAAGGAACAGATTTGCCAGAATATTAATGAGCTCCAGAGATCTCATAAAAGAAAACATAGGCATGTTCAATCTTAACTTTCTCTTTCATGCTTTAAGATTTTTTTTGCTTCATTACAATGACCTTCCTGCCCAGTGTGTGTTACCATAAAAAGTAACCAAGCCCAGTAAAACTAAAGGAACTGCTTAGCATTTAAATGTTTTATCTAAGGAAGAGTACACTGCCAAACCAAACAAAGAAAGATTCAAGAATTCAGCTTCAATGCCCCTTCAAACACCCCCCCTACACACACCTTCCCATTAACGCTCACCATGTTTTTCTTGCTTTGTTGGGTCTGTTTTACAAGGTAAATTTGTGAAATTAACAAAATTATATCTATCTAAAAAGCAGTAGACAGTTACAGACACATTTAAAAGAAATGTATTATAACAAAAATATAAATCTATAATTACCAAGTCAAATTATCTATTTTTTTCTTTTAAGGATCACCACGCTTATGTGTTTTGCATTGGATATAGAGGTGACTAATAACTCTACACACTGTATGAAAGCACAAGCAAACACAACACATGTGACATGAGTAACTAAACTTCAGACCGCAAAATGTATACCGTATTTATCGGCGTATAACGCGCGCCGGCATATAATGTGCACCCCAATTGCAGATGAAAGTTTCAGGAAAAAAAAAGTTATTTTTTTAATTTTGTGGTCAGTGTCCATCTGCAGCCTCAATGCAGCCTAATCTGTGCCTAAATGAAGCCTATGTGCCCATCTCCAGTAATCTCGTTGTTTTA
Source organism: Rana temporaria (assembly GCF_905171775.1). Classification (NCBI taxonomy): domain Eukaryota; kingdom Metazoa; phylum Chordata; class Amphibia; order Anura; family Ranidae; genus Rana; species Rana temporaria. The sequence goes on from NC_053490.1 coordinate 188,524,989, forward strand.
ATAAAAAAGACAATTCATATAAAAGTGTCACTCACTTTTCTCCAGTGCTGTGGAGTGGGGGACATCGTTCCGTGAAGCACCGTGGTCACTTCTGGGTACGGATCGCTGGAGGATACACAGTCCCGCCTCCGCCATTGGCATTGGACCAGCTCCTCTGATTCACGAACACTGGTCCAATGCCGGTGGCGGAAGCGGGACTGTGTGTGTGACGTTAGAGCCAAGTAAACAGGAGAGACGGCTCGTGAATTTCGGCGGCGCTCGGCAGCACTCGTCCCCCTCCTTCCCCTCCGAGCCCAAGGTACACTATCGGCAAATAATGCGCACCCGTTATTTCCCCTCTATTTTCAGGGGGAAAAATACGCTGATAAATACGGTATATTACAGCTAATCAGTCTTTATGGTGGCTACAATATTATTACCTTTTTTCATTTTCACCTGGTGAGGTTACTACTACTACTAATACACTTCATGTCCAAGAGCTCTAACACACTGTACTTTTCTATTGAGGAGCAGTATTGTCACCTAGAACAGAAAGTGTTAGAACTAGAGAACACGCCTCCTCTTCTAATCTTGAAAATATAGAGGTTGTTCTATAGTTTCTGGAGCTCATCTCCTGCTGTTAGAGACAACATTGGTTTACATCTGCATTAAAAAAAATGACATATCTGCACAAATACAGTGTGTTTATACCATAGAGTTAATTGTTGGACATAAATATCTAAACACGGTTTCCTGGGTCTCCCTGTGCGATTTTGGCTACTTCCAGATGATAGAAGTGTTGCTATAAAAGTAACTATTGTTTCCAATTATACGGTTTGCAAAAGAGGTGGATTGAAGTTTTGATCCAAATGTGATAGGAAAATTGAATTCTAGATTTTTTAGAAAGCAGTGCTTAAATCATTTAACAAAGTAGAGAAATTGTCTTTGCTAAATCAGTCATACAAATAAGCAATAACGCCAAATCACTTGACTAGATTTGACTGTCAATCTTCAAACTGACAATTACTTTATCTCCACTGAAAAGGAAGTTTAACACAATGAAACACTCCAGTTGCTAATGAAGAGTAAGACAGACAAAAATATTCATTGCTAAGCAGTAGACCACTGATAGAAGACAACAAGACTCCACACTAGCTCCATCTCTTGCTAATTAAACAAATCAATTATGAAGCTACTGTTGCAACTGTGTAACTGCTGTTCAATATTAGCAATAACAACCCCACAGGGAGGTCTTTTTACTACATTAAAATGCTGTCCTCTTCAACTCTATCTGATATTATTAGAAACTGTTATTTGCCTCTTGCTGTCATATTAGTGGCAAAGGCAAATTATGGAAATATGCAGACCAGAATGGTCCCAGTATGAGATCAGGTTTATTTTTCAGCCTCCAAGGGAACAATTGCCGAAATACCAAAGTTCCCCAAAGTTCGTTAATAGAACTGATAAATCTATCAGCACAGCTTCCATTAAAAAACTAAGTAAGGGTCATGTATTTGCATACATCCCCGCTAAGCTGATACAATTCAGTCAGCTAAATTATCATATTAAATTTATCCTCCCTTGTTAAACTGATTGTGTTCAAAATTGTTTTGGATAGTTATCATTAATTTCTGTTAAGTCTTAAATGACCACATTGACATTTAATTGAGCAGACACAGAGGGGTCAAATTAAAGAAAGCCTTAGAATTATATTTATGTCAAACATGTTAAAATTTGTCACGCTAAGCAGCTAGAAACAAAAACATGAAAAGAGGCAACTGTGTCTGTTTTAAAACCAGTAACTCTACAAATTAGCTGAGTTAATGGAGGACTCAAAACAATACACAATATTCAGCAAACTAATATGTTGAGCAAAAAAAAAAAAAAACAATACTAGCCAGTGCTGAATTAAAGATAGTCTAGTGTGGATGGTTCAATTGTTTAAAATATAACACTCATTGGTCATGGAGTTTTCATACACAAAAACATGAATTATAACTGATTACAATTAAACTATTAAAACTGAAGATTAAAAGGCCAAACTTGGTGAAAGCTTGAGAAACATTTGTAACCGGTATGGAACATGGCTGTTTGTGGATTGCTTCTAACATGAAAGATGTAGAATGCAGGGTGCACAGTTTGAGATGAACCCTATGAAGAAGATTACATGCAAACAGATCTCAAATACCCACGTAGACTGGTGAAGTGAACATTTTCAAACAACTAAATACTAGTGAAGAAATGTCTACAATAATAATGAAATGTGCATAATGCACATTATGACAGGATCAGAGGGTAGCTACAATTTTGCTTTACACAGCTGCTTGAATTAATTTTCAACCAATAATACAAGCACTGTTGTCGTTGATATAAATAAAGAACAGTGCTAAAAAGTGTGTATTCACCAAGCCTATACTACATTAAGCGGAACTACATTATTATATGAACCCTATTATATACAGTGCAGCAATATTAACAAGTAAACCGTAAAGTCTCCCAATCCAAATGATACAAACCTCAATATTTATGAAACCTTATTATATGAACCTGTTATAAAGTGCCCTAGTGCTGAATAGACCCAATAGAACAAAATGTGCATACATAAATAGACATACAAAAGTGCTAAATATTTACAAAAGTGCCATAATCTCAAAACTATGCAGCTTATCCCTCCAGTACATCAATAAATACACAATATCCATAAACAACAGGAAAGACAATCTTTGGCGCAAGCAAACCCAGTAGACAAAAGTCCCATATAAACAACTCCAGTGTTAAACCAATGTGCACCGTATCACCAACTCACTCTGAAAAGTGCGAGTGTCTGAAAAACTCTTGTTCTGGTGCTCACTACTCTCCATATGTAAATGTATTCACCAGAATTATAGACTCTGATACTATATACTATAGATACTAAAATTGATATCAACATGCGCTTGTGGTTAATGCCAGGAAGTGTTAGTCCGAGCGATTTGGTACTTTGGGAGTCCGAGGTAAAGGGCATTCGCATAGTCCAGTCTAGAGTTCACAATTGATCCCACAATGACCGCTATGTCTTCTTTGGGAATAAAAGGAGTCATTCTGCGTAGTAGGCGCAGCAGATGGTGAGAACCGCTGACTACCGACCCTATTTGTGCGTCCATTGTCATGTCGGAGTCGAAGATGATCCAGAGACTTTTGACTTTGGCGCTAGGGGAGATGAATTTGCCCAGAATGGGCGGGGGTATCCACGGTGTTGCATGATGATTCCTCCGTTTGGCGTGAAACAGGAGAAGTTCTGTTTTCGCTCCGTTGAGTTTAAGGTAACTCTTTGTCATCCAGTTCTCTATCAAAGAGAGGCATGTCTCTAGATTGAGGTGGTGATCCTTTCTATTGCAAATGCGGAAATACAGTTGCGTGTCATCTGCATATGAGTGATAAAGCATTTTTTGGCTGCTGATGATTTCAAAAAGAGGACGAAGATAGATGTTGAATAACACCGGCGACCGAGGCGATCCTTGAGGTACTCCGCACGATACTGTGCGTTTCTCAGAAGTGACGGGTCCTAACTTCACTGTTTCGGTTTTCCAAAAAAGAGGAGAACCAAGATAAATCGCCTTCTGCAACTCTGGCTACTTCAGTTAGCCGTGACAATAATAGTTTGTGGTCTACAGTGTCAAAAGCTGCGCTTAGGTCTAACAGAACCAGAAGACAAGATTCTCCTTTGTCTGCGGCCTCGAGAGCGTCGTCCCATATTTTAAGCAATGCTGTTTCCGTCCCGTGTCCTGGTCGGAAACCTGATTGAAATGGATCAAGTAGGTTGTGGGTATCTAGATGCTGTTGCAGCTGTTGTACCACTACCTTTTCCATTATCTTTGAGAGTACATTTAGGCATGTTATGGGACGGCGGTGGAGAGGGTCCTTGGGGTCTAGTGTGGGTTTCTTCAAGATGGGTTTGATTATGCCCTCTTTCAACTGGGAGGGCACTATGCCCTCCTTGAAAGATTGGTTTATAAGCTGCGTGATGGGAGGTGCCAGGGTGTCGACACATTCCTTCAGCAGTTTAGTGGGGATGATATCATTCGGTGCTGTGCCGTTACGCAAGGCACCGATGATGTTCTTAGTGGCATGGATAGAGATGGGTTCCAGCGTGAACTTACCTGATTGTGGTGGATTGGTGTGGGTATAGTGTGAATAATTGCGGGGGGAGTTGAGGGGGGTATTGTTTTGCTGAATGCTTTCACGGATTTCCCCGATTTTATTAATGAAGTAATCCGATAAATCATTGCAAAATTCTTGGGTGTCCGAATTGGGGACTTCAAGACAACCTGGATTCATGGTCTGAGTGACCAGCTTGAAGAGTTCACGGGGGCGGTTGAGGGCACTGTTGATAGCCTTAGAAAAATAATTTTTCTTGGCTTTGAAAATTTCTTTGTGGTATTTTCTTGTTATTGCTTTGTAGAGGGAGAGGTTTTCCTCGGAAGTGCTTCTTTTCCAGGCGGCTTCCGCCCTTCTGCGCTCTTGCTTCAGTAACGCCAGTTGGTTGTTGAACCAGCTGGAGGAATTTTTTCGGATGCACGTTTTATGTTTCGGCGCTATTAAGTCAGCGGACTGTAATAGGGCTGCGTGTATGGCATCCAGTGTTTCTTCGGCCGCTTGATGCGGCTGTATTGTTTTTATTTTTTCCCTTAACGTGGTTTTGAAGAGTTCCGAGTGGAGCTTCTTCTGACATCTAGTCCAGTGTGTTGTCACTGGTTTTGATGTTTTTTGTTGGGGGGGGAGGATTTCCGAAATAATGAATTTAATTGCATGGTGATCAGTCCATGGCAACGGTTCATTTTCCAAGATTTTTATTTCCAGATCTTGTCTGAAAATAAGATCGAGCGTGTGACCTGAAGCATGTGTGGGTCCACATACTAATTGTTGTAGCCCTAAACCTTCCAGATGGTCAATACATGCGTCGGCAACGGGGTCTTGTGGGGAATTGGCCCAGAGGTTGAAATCCCGAGCAGCAAAAAGTGTTTGCCGTTAAGGGTGTAAGTGGAGATAAACTCCGTCAATGATGGTAACAGCTGCGATTTTGGACCGGGTGGTCTATAGCAGAGTAGAATCCGGACGGTCTCCTGGGAATTTATTTGCAGTTGTAGAGTAAGGGTTTCCATGAATGGAAGACGGTTCTGAAGGACTGGTTTGGTGATCGCAAGATGACTCTTATGGATCACCGCCAGGCCTCCTCCTCTTTGCCCTATTCTGTTTTCCATTATGATACGATAGTTATCTGGCACCAGTTCACTTAGAATGGTGGTCTGGAGGATCATGATGGGCTGATGCAACAGAGCAAGGAGACGGTGACCTGGCCTGCTGGAAAAAGGGAAGTCTGTTGTGCCACCAGCCTACATAATGCAGTGAGGAAGCCAATGTGGGCACCATGTGCTGCTGCAACCATTTTCCGTTGTTGAGCTGATATCTGCTGAAGATATCGGATGCTGTGTTGCCTAAGAACAGAAAAATTATCAGAGGCAGCTGCCATCATCACACACTGTGCAATGCTTTGTGCACTGGTGCACAGTCATGTTGGAACAGGAAGGGGCCATTCCCCAAACTGCTCCCACAAAGTTTGGAGCATGAAATTGTCCAAAATGTCTTCGTATGCTGACACCTTAGGAGTTTCCTTCACTGGAAATAAGGGGGCCATGCCCAAACCCTGAAAAACGACCCCACACCATAAAACCTTATCCAAGTGATTTGGACCAGTGCACAAAGCAAGGTCCATAAAGAAATGGATGAGCAAGTTTGCAGTGGAGGAACTTGACTGGCCTGCATAGATTCCTGACCTCAACCAGATAGAACACCTTTGGGATGAATTACAGCGGAAACTGTGAGCCATGCTTTCTCATTAAACATCAGCACCTGACCTCACAAATGTGTTTTTGGAAGAATGGTCAAACATTCCCATAGACACGCTCCTAAACCTCGTGGGAAGCCTTCTCAGAAGAGTTAAAGCGGTTATTAGCTGCAAAGGGTGGGTCAACTCAATATTAAACCCTACAGACTAAGACTGGCATGCTATTAAAGTTCATATGCGTGTAAAGGCAGGTGTTTTAATACTTTTGGCAATATAGTGTATGTGTTGTGCCCAGTTTTCATTTTAGCAATCCGAATTCGTTTGTTCCTTCTGTCACTAATGTACCAAAAAAAGGTTGCATCTCCTTTCTTAAACGATTTAGCAATTTTATCCACTTTCTGTCCTTTGGCAGCACTGATGTGTTTGGCCTTCTTTTGTCTGTTTTTATACTCCTGTGTCAGCTACAACCTTTCCTAGATTCTTCTATGTATTTTGCACTCTCCAGTTTTAGTAAATTACCTCCACTGTGCCAGCAGTACTGAAAGAGTGAGATCATCAGTAATGTCTATCCCTGTCTGACTTGAACTGGACTTTGACTGAATCAGTGGACAGTCTTGAGACCCAGAAGAGGGTGCCCTGGGACTTGTAAAAAGATTATCAATCAAGTTAATCTGCTGACTACTGGGAAATGTTGTGCTTTCTTCAGATACCCCAAATTTGCTGGCCAACATTTTTTTTTTAATACATTTCTGGGCAGTGGGATAAAACTGTCACAGCAACTCAGGACTGTGTATATACTGTTGCTAGGTAAATGCAGTTCAATTATGTTAAATACTGTTATTCAGAATAATACAGGTATTGAACCATATCTCTCACAGTAATGCTACTGTTACATTGAACATGGACAGTCACACACTGTTCGAAATTCAGCCAGCCCTGCTAAGCTGGCTGAATTTTGATGTCATGATCTGCTTAGAACTGGTAGAGTAAGGAGCAGCACTGGGAGTGAATCCTGTATTATACACTCATATGTACAGAAAAGGAACAAGTTCACAAGAGCAGAGGGGATAGAGAGATGATCTCATCAATCTCTCGGTGCTTCTTCACTATCCAATCACAGACATGGTGGTTTCAAAGCTGTCTTAGTTATAAGAAAAATAATATTTTTTCATCCTAATAGGGTTGAATTACCGTATTTATCGCGGTATAACGCGCTCCCGCGTATACCGCACACCCCTAATGTTGCCCCCGAAATTCCTGTAAAAAAAGTTATATGATTTTATTACTTACAGTTTTGGTGTCTTCCCAGCATCCATCGTCCGGTCCGGCGTCCGTCTGCGGCCTCGATGGTGTCCTCCCGGCTTCTCCAGCGCGCGCCTCACGTCGAGTCCCCGCTCAGTTCGAACGCCTCCGCCATATACCGAGTGCAGTACACTCGGGTACATTCGGCAAGGCTCGGCTTAGCTCGCGCTCACGCTCTGTGACGTTTATGTGTGAGCACGAGCGAAGCCGAGCCTGGCTGAATGTACCCGAGTGTACTGCACTCGGTATATGTCGGCGCAGGATTTCAAACTGAGCGCGGGAAGCGGCTATCAGCGTATATCGCGCACCCACGATTTTCCCCTTATTTTAAGGGGAAAATAGTGCGCGATATACGCCGATAAATACGGTAAGTCCAAATAAGGCCCAAGGCATGGTCACAACTTTGCCCCCCACCTTCCCCATCAGTTGAAAACTCCAGCACCCACAAAAATGCTTGCTAAACCTAACAATTCAGTTCCTTACAGCCTTTGTGAAACTACCGTTTTCAGTATGAAATGTCACTGGCAATGTGGGTCTGGAGCTCAAAGTATCTTGTGGTGTATTTGTGTTGATGAGGGCTTATAGGAGGCATATATACACACCGTTTACACAATGTTAAATATTTAACATTTAAGTTTGATGGATGCAACCTAAGGGCCACTGCTGCGATGTCAGGGTTGTGATTCACACTGCACTGAAAAATCACATGCGATCTCTGTGCGATGCGATTTCAGTCATACAAATTGTATGGCTGAATTCGCATTAAACTCGCACAGGACCCTTTTTTTGTCCGCAGCAGAATCAGATCGCATGAATGTTCACACCCATGCAATCCGATTCCTTTTGGAGTTTGCAGATTGCACTGCGATCTGATTTGGGGGTGTCTAACTTTTAACTGACACTCCCAGCAGTTCGCATAGGGAAACATGCGATGTGGGAACCCGTAGTTGATTCGCAGGGTTCTCGCATCACAGCAGTGTGAACCGGCCCCTAAAGGATGGAGGATAAACATTTCAGTATTTTTTTTCTATTATCTTCTTCCAATTAATCACTGACTTAGACCTCTCCTTATTTATCATCTCTACACATCTATTTTCTAATTAATTTTTTCTTTCACACTCTCCTACTTTACATTCTAACCTTCCATCAATTATGTTCCTGCAAACCTCTAGATCTCTGTTCTCTTCCTTCCCAAAAACCTAAACTTCAGTTCCTGTTCTTTGTTTTGTGTACTACTTCCTTTTACAAGTCTAGCTCGATTAAATTCCATCTTGGATCACTTGATCAACAGGCAGCATGTTAACACCCCTATGTCTTGCCCTCTTGGTTAACAGGCCTACAGCTCAGTTCTTCACATATTGAAAAAAAACCCTGCATCTAGCACAGATTTGCGATGTGCTGCACTGCTGTACAGTGACATGCAATCCTGGCCAGTGTGCTATGATAAAATGCAGCATTGTCTGCATTCAATCACAGATCACTGAAATGCAGCTGAAAAAGTTTTTTTTTTTTCAAAATTGATTTTATTACAGCATTCAGTCTTTTTGGGTATGAGTCTATCAGCATAGCACATCTTGACTTTGCAATATTTGCCCACTCTTCTTTGCAAACACTCCAAATCTGTCAGATTGCGAGGACATCTTCTGTGCACAGCTCTCTTCAGATTACCCCACAGATTTTTAATTGGATTCAGGTCTGGGCCATTCCAAAACGTTATTCTTCTTCTAGTGAAGCCATTCCTTTGTTTATTTGGATGTATCCTTTGCATCATTGTCATGCTAAAAGATGAAGTTACTCTTTACGTTCAGGTTTCTAGCAGAAGCCTTAACGATTTGTGCCAAAATTGACTGGTATTTGCATATGTTCATAATTCCCTCTACCTTGACCAAGACCCCTGTTCCAGCTCAAAAAGCACAACGCACAATGCTGCCACCACCATGCTTCACTGTGGGTATGGTGTTCTTTGGGTGACATGCAGTGTTTTTGCAGCAAACATATCTTTTGGAATTAGGGCCAAAAAGTTTAACCTTGGTTTCATCAGACCATAACACATTTTCTCACATGCTTTTGGGAGACTTCTGATGTGTTTATGCAAAATCTAGCCAGGCCTGGATGTTTTTCCTCGTAGGAAAAGCTTCCATCTTGCCACTCTACCCGATAGCCCAGACATAGGAAGAATATAGGAGATTGGTGTCATGTGTACCACACAGCCAGTACTTGCCAGATATTCCTGCAGTTCCGTTAATGTTGCTGTAGGCCTCTTGGCAGCCTCAATGCCCAGTTTTCTTCTCGTCTTTTCATCAATTTTGGAGGGAGGTCCAGTTCTTGGTAATGTCACTGTACTGCCATATTTTCTCCACTTGATGACTGTCTTCACTGTGTTCCATGGTATATCTAATGCCTTAGAAATTCTTTTGTACCCTTCTCCTGACTGACAGTTTAACAATGAGATCCCTCTGATACTTTGAAAGCTCCCTGTGGCCCATGACTTTTGCTATAGGATGCGACTAAGAAAATGTCAGGAAAGACCTACTAGAACAGCTGAACTTTATTTGGGGTTAATTAGAGGCATGTTAAAATGATGGCAGGTGTGTACCGACTCCTATTTAACACAAGTTTGAATGTGATTGCTTAATTCTGAACACAGCTACATCCCTAGTTATGAGATTGCGTGCACATTAATGCAACCGCAATAAACCTGACATTTTACCAAAGGGGTGTGTAGACTTTTTATATCCATTGTACACCAGTGATGTTGCTAGTGAGTTTAGTATGTTACACCTTCACAAAAATGTATTTTAGTGTACAAAAGAGCTTTGCAGTTTGTCCAGCTGACAGATACATTTCCATTCAGAGCCCAGTAAACAATAGTATTTACAAAATACAAGCATATTAGAACATCTGGGCTGCAAGAAAATAACATGTACATTAGATGAGCAATTTCCTGTCAGAACTTCATGTGCAGGCAAGAATATTTTTTCAAATTTTTAGAATACAGATCTGAATAGGAGGAAGTTCACATCAATATTGTTTTGACTTTACTATTTGAGTAAGCATAAGAGTTGAAAATGCAAATGAACTAGCATGCAACAAGTCTTGCCATTCTCCAGTGTCAAAAATAAATGCCCACACCGCAAACTACCAAAATGTCTACTATGTACTAAGCACTTACTTCCATTAAGTTTTATGCCTCATTATTTTCAGTTCTTCAACTATTGTAATAGAGTATAGATTACACAAATATTTAAAAAAAACTTTCCAGAAAGCTCTCCTTTGCCATGTGTACTATACATGGACTTGTTGCTAAATGGTTAGGGAAACATCTGAGATTCCCATACTATACCTCTGAATGTAGCGGGCATTCTCTTATCTGTACCAGTGTGGTTAAAAGCTTTCACTCAAGAATAAGTTCCCTAAAGTTAAACTCAAGGAGCTCTCATAGCAATGCAAAGGTTTAAAATGGTTATAAACTCTGTTACACCACTTGTACCTACAGGTAAACCTATAATAGGGTTTACCTGTAGGTACTGTGAATACCTCCTAAACTTGCAGAGTTTAGGAGATATTCAGAGTGCATGCAGCACTTGACATCATCAGTGCATGCGCTCCGAAGGTCCGGCTTACAGTGCCGAACCTTTAGAGCCCCTGCCGGAAACGGTGGCTCTTTTGCCCCACTCACAGCACCGGAACCTGTGAACCCGGAAGAAACACTAGGGGAAGATGTTAGTCATCTCAGCGTTGAGCAGGCGCCACTGGAAGGTCATCTTTCTAAGGTATTTCATAATGTGCTAGCATGCGATGCATACCAGCACATTATGCCGTTGTAAACCACTGAAGAATAATAAAAAAAAAAACTGTAAGACAAGTAATAAGATACCAGTAAAAAGCACGTAGCCAAGAAAAACCATGTAAGATTTAAATATGACAGGAGCAAGCAGAAGAAAAAAAAAAAAACAGAACCCATAAGTGCAGGGGACAGCTGTAGACTCCGACCATGCTTTATGTTACTCTAACAATAAATCTAAAAGAAACAGGCAGAACAATGTATTTAACTTTTAAATGATAACGTCTAAGTACAGGCAGGTCAGAAAAGGGGGAGGGAGCAACAAGTGTCCCCCCAGACCATTCAAGGCCACATACCCTTAACATGGGGGGATGCTTTGGGGCAAGAGGGCCCTGCATCCCAACACCACCTTGTCCCCATGTTGATGGGGACAAGAGCCTCTTCCCAACAACCCTAGCCAGCGGTTGTCGGCGTCTGCGGGCAGGGGCTTATGGGAATCTGTAAGCCCCCTAAATAAATGAGTATGGGGTACCCCCTACCCATTCACCCCAAAACAAGGGTCAAAAATAAAAACAGTACATGGGTTTTTGACAAAATAATTTATTAAAGCAGCTCCAGTGTCTTCTTCCTCCGGCGAATGTCTTCATCCTCCAGTTTCATCTCTTCTCTCCGCTGTCTTCTTGAGCTGCCTGTTCTCTCTCTGCTGTCTTCTCCCTCTGTTCTTCCTCCAATATTCTCCCAATTCTCATTCCCACTGTAATGCTAGGTCTGCCGTGTGCCCTTACTATACAGTCATGGGCCAGGTCCACCCAAAGAAGTCATCCAGAACATCCGCCCCTTGTGACATACTGCCCCATCATGCCTGCCCCAAAGCATTCATGGGCATGGTCCAGGAGGGAATATGGGGAGGCACTCTTTCAACCCCCCTTTCCTGACCTGCCAGTTTACGTGCTCGGGTAAGGGTCTGGTATGGATTTTTGGGGGGGGCCCCATGCAATGTTTTTTGGGCATGGAAGTTCCCCTTAAAATCCATACCAGACCCTTTGGTCTGGTATGCTCTTGGGGGGGACCCCACACAAGTTTTTTTTTTCATTTTGGTGAGGGTTCCTCTTCAAGATCCTCAGCGCACAAGCCGCACCGCAATTCGGATCATTATGATCTGACTTGTGGTGAGACTTCTATTACAATTAATGGGCTCTCATAGGGAACCATTGATTTTGACATGTCAATAAAATAAAATGCTTGAAGAGGCTTAACGTGGCTGTATCCAGCATTAATATGCGTAAGCATCTTTTACCAGCGTCAGACATTTTTACAGCTGTAACGCTGTTCCCCCCTTCCTTTTTTTTTTTTACAACATGAAAACGCCTATGCCACTTACAGCTCCTAAAAGCCTGCATGTTCATGGACACATAGAATAACATGGAGGAGTTTTTAAACTGCAAAACATACAATAAAAAATAGGACACTGCTAAAAGTAGCTGTAAAAACTGACTGTGTGCATGAGGCCTTTAATTTTCTGTACCTTAAGTTCTAACTTTTTTTTTTACACCTTTGTGATTTTCCTATACTTACTGTCTTTATAAAGAGGGGTTAGAAAGTGAAAGAAAACCTCCCAATGGGAACAAGGATAGCTATAAAAACCTAAAAGGTTTTAGGGCAGGGATAAGCAATTAGCGGACCTCCAGATGTTGCCAAACTACAAGTCCCATGAGGCATAGCGAGACTCTGACAGCATCAAGCATGACACCCAGAGGCAGAGGCATGATGGGACTTGTAGTTTGGCAACAGCTGGAGGTCCGCTAATTGCTTATCCCCGTTTTAGGGCTTCCCCCAAAACTATAAAGTAAGATTTTTGTGCATACTGTAAAAGTTCATCGAGGAACACAGAAGTGTCTACAGCGAGGGAGAGTGAAGTGTGACGTGTCAAATTAGTGCAACCAGCCATAGTGTCCTTGACCACTAGCCACATCAATCTCAGCTTCACCGGTGCAGCCAGCAATAGTGTACCTTATTTCTAGTTACACTAGTCACACTGTCACCAGACCAGTGCAGTAAACCAGTGCCCCCGATGGCCATCATACCCATGTCAGTGAAGCCGAACCAGTGTATACCAGCAAGTGTTCCTGATCACAGTCACATCAGTATAGATGTCATCAACCCAGTGTAAGCCAGCAACAATTTTCCTGATTGCAGTGTTAGTGATGCAAAACCAATATACACCAACAACAATGTTCCTAATCACTACCACACCAGTTCTAGGATCGCTAGACCAGTACAACAAACAACAAGATTCCTGATCAACACCACACCAGTTAGGCCCCGTACACACGACCAAACATGTCTGCTGAAACTGGTCCGCGGACCAGTTTCAGCAGACATGTTCGGTCATGTGTACGGCCGACCGGACAGGTTTCCAGTGGACATTTGTCCAGCGCAGTGTTTCCCAACTCAAGGCACACCAACAGGTCATGTTTTCAGGATTTCCCTCAGATGAAACGGCTGTGGTAATTACTAAGGCAGTGAAACTGATCAAATCACCTGTGTAAAATAATGGAAAGCCTGAAAACATGACCTGTTGGTGTGCCTTGAGGACTGGATTTGGGAAACACTGGTCCAGCCGACCGTTTTCTGGCGGACAAATGTTTCTTAGCATGATAAGAAACATGTCCGCTGGAAGCCTGTCCGTCGGACATGTTCGGTCGTCTGTACAGACTCACCGTACATGTCCGATCGGCCGCCATCCCTCGCATGTGTCGAAGTGATTTGACGCATGCGTGGAAGCATTAAACTTCCAGGGCCGCGCACGTCGCCGCATCATCGTCGCGGCCACGTCACCGTGTATGCGCGGATTTCTGTCTGGTGGTGTGTACAACCATCAGACAGAAATCTCCGGGCGGACATGTCCGCTGAAAACGGTCCGGCGGACCGTTTTCAGCGGACGGTCCGTCCGTCTGTCTGTACGAGGCCTTACAGTGTCACCAGACGAGCATAAACCACTCTAAGCTAGTGCCAGTGTCGAGATTGCCATCACACCAATGTCATTGAAGTTAGCAATACTATTCTGATTGCTAGCCACACCAGTGTCAGTGTCAACAGAGCCAGTTAAAGCCAAGCAACGGTGTTATTATTGCCACATAAGTACAGTACACCAGAACCAGTGTACTGACTGACCAGCATGTAAACAAAAAACAAAACAAAAGGGTTCACAAGGAGGCCTTTCAGATTCTAAACATGACAGATGAGAGTAGCGGGGAGGAGCTCTCACTGTCAGATTTTAATTCAGAAAAATCTGTTCAATAACTGTCAACTCAGATTCAGAGGATAAAAGTGTTGGGCATACTGCACTTTCTGTGGAACTGCAGCAGGCAAGCACCTGTAGGGCAGGACTTTCTGGTGAAGTGGCAAGCACCAGTAGTGCAGCATATTTTGATTAAATAGCAAGCACAAGTACTGGGGTGTTGCATCACCCAAAAAGTATTAGGGCCCATACTACTGTCCCAGAGTTGCTTTCAAATCTTTTGTGGCTACCTGTCCCAGAGTCGCTTTCAAATCCTTTGTGGCTACCTTCCACTTCAGCAACACCTATCATCCCTCCATTTACAATGCATTCAGGTTAAAACAGAAAATGTTACATCTGTTCATTTTTTTTCTTTACTGACAGTTTACTTAATTCAATTGTGGACCAATGTAATCTATATATCCAGCAGTACATCAACAATAATAATTATGAAGTAGAAGGAAAATGATAAATGGATTTAAAAAAAAAAAAAAAAAAAAAAAAAAATCTGAAAAGTGTAGTGTGCATTTGTATTCAGCCCCCTTTACTCTCATACCCCTAACTAAAATCGAATGGAGCCAATTTCCTTCAGAAGTCACCTAATTAGTAAATTATAAGAGTCCACCATTGTGTAATTTCACCTATAGAAATACAGCTGTTCTGGGAAGGCTTCAGAGGTTTGTTGGAGAACCTTAGTGAACAAACAGCATCATGAACGCAAAGGAACACACCAGACAGGTCAATGATAGAGTTGATACTTGAAAAATTAGAATATCGTGCAAAAGTTCATTTATTTCACTAATGCAATTAAAAAGGTGAAACTAATATATGAGAGAGACTCATAACATGCAAAGCAAGCTAGTTCTAGCTGTGATTTGTCATAATTGTGTTGATTATGGCTTACAGCTCATGAAAAACCCAAATCCAAAATCTCAGAAAATTAGATTAATACATGCAATCAATAAAACAAGGATTGTACATAGAACAATATCGGACCTCTGAAAAGTATAAGTATGCATGTGTACTCAGTACTTGGTTTGGGCCCCTTTTGCAGCAATTACTGCATCAATGCATGTGTGACAGGAGCTCTGTACAGGCAGTCAGTCTGAGCATAGTGGTGGAGTAGGCGCTCCTCGAGTCTGCTCTCACCCAGGGACCAGATAGTTTAGGCAGGCAGGCAGGTTCCATCAGCCCCTTGCTGCGACTCCTACAAACCAGGACCAGCGCTCGCTTTCCTCCCCCTGGATCTCCCCAGTTTACTCCGCAGACTTCTCAAACAAGGTAAGCCCCTGTTTTTCAGGGCCATCCGCTCTCCCGGACACCGCTGGCGGCCGTCCTTCTCAGGACAAGCAGCGGCCTAAATCTCTGCGGAGTAATAGAGCCATCTCCCACCCCGCCTCAGTCCTCTCGGTTCCCCAACCTCCATAATTCCCTTACCTTGTCCCTCGCGCCCCCCGCCACCTCCGGGAAAGTTTTGTGGCGGCCGCATCCAGGAAAAGCTACGGCTTCACCCGCGGCCTAGCGCCACGCCGCAGCTACAGCCAGCAATCCCCCCCTTAAACGGCTCAGAATTACCTAAGAGGATCCCCATCCTCTCACAGATACCTCCGACCCTTCACCATCCTGTTAGTGGCTTGTGGAGGCCGCATACCTAGGCAGGAAAGTCCGCGGCTTCAGCCATGGCCTGGCATGGACCCTTGCCTCTACCCAGCCAAAGCCTCACCATTAATCCACAAAACAACCAAAATCCCCCAACCCCCTAGATCTCCCCCCGCGGTTTCCCCCCCGGATACAGGTAGATCGCCTGGGCCACCGATCCTTAGGGAGCAGCCATCCTGGTGCACCTGAAATTGGGGTACCTTTACCTCTCACCCCAGACCCAGTCCAAAACCTAATAACTACCAATTGGGTACCCCCCCCCACGCCCCCTCTCACTTCAAGGTCACCACTACTCACCTTTCTCAGTATTTAATCCAGGGCCACGTCCGATCGCCCCTAGGGGGGTCAGGAAGGAATTTTTTCCCCTGCCACGACACATTGGCATAGCACGGACATGGGTTTTTCGCCTTCCTCTGGATCAAACGGGGAGGTAGGATTCAGTGAATCGTCCCCCCAGCATTGCTAAACCCCCCCCTTTATAGGCATCTGCGCGTCAGTAACCATGACTAAACTGAGTTACTCGGCAGCAACCATCTGGGGACAAAAGTCATTTGCCTCTACTGGCCGCCACCAAAAAAGCCTTAAGGATTGAACGACTGTTTAGAATTAATCAACTATCGTCAGTCAAGCACTACACCTGCTTATCTAAACCAAAGCACATATCATGCGCTCTGGTCAATACAAGATCTGCAGTTAGACACAGAGTAGAAATTCATGAGCTCATCCTACAATGCGATTTAGACTGTCTCTTTATTACAGAAAGCTGGCTCACAGCTGACTGTAACACCATTCTAGATGAACTGGTGCCAGAGAACTATCGCATAATAACAGAAAACAGAGTGGGGCAAAGAGGAGGAGACCTGGCAGTGATCCATAAGAGTTGTCTCTCCATCACCAAACCAGTCCTTCAAAACACACTTCCATTCTGCAGCTAGTATGTAGGCCCACACATGCTTCAGGTCACACGCTCAATCTTATTTTCAGACAAGATCTGGAAGTAAAAATTCTGAAAAATGAGCCGCTACCATGGACAGATCACCATGTAATCAAATTCATGATTACTAAAAATGCCCCTTTAACAAAAGCATCAAAACCAGTAATAACACACTGGACAAGATCTCAGAAGAAGCTCCATTCGGAACTCTTCAAAACATTAGGGAATAAACTAAAAGCAATCCATTCACTTCAATCAGCCACGGAAACCCTGGATGCCATTAACACAGCTCTACTACAGTCAGCCGACTGGGTAGCGCCCAAACGTAAAACCTGCATCCGGAAATACAACTCCAGCTGGTTTAACGACCAGCTGTCGTTGCTTAAGCAAGAACGTAGAAGAGCGGAAGCAGCTTGGAAAAGAAGCACCACAGACGAAAACCACACCATCTACAAGGAAAAAACAAATAAAATACCACAAAGAAATATTCAAGGCCAAAAAAAATAATTTTTCAAGATCACCACCAATGCCCTAAACCGTCCCCGCAAACTCTTCAAGTTAGTCACTCAGACCATGAATCCAGTCTGTCTGGAAGCCCTCAATTCTGATACCCAAGAATTTTGCAATGAATTATCGGATCACTTTGTTAACAAAATTGAAAGGATCCGTGAAAGCATTCAGCAAAACAATATCCCCCTCAATCCCCCCCCTCAGTCAACCGCCCAATTTCCACAGAAATCAGCCGCAATCAACAATGTTTACTCTAAAACCCATCTCCATCGAGGCCACTAAAAATATCATCAGCACCCTGTGTAGTAGCACAGCACCTAACGATATTATCCCCACCAAACTGCTTAAGGAATGTGCCGATATTCTGGCACCTCCCATCAAGCAGCTGATTAACCAGTCATTCAGGGAGGGCATAGTGCCCACCCTGTTGAAACAAGGTATAATCAAACCCATCCTAAAGAAGCCCACCCTGGACCCCAAGGACCCTGAACATCGTCGTCCCATAACAGGTCTGAACGTCTTCTCCAAGGTAATGGAGCAAGTGGTGGTACAACAGCTGCAACAGCATTAAGACACCCATAATTTGCTCAATCTTTTTCAATCGGGTTTCCGTCCAGGGCACGGGACGGAAACAGCATTGCTCAAAATATGGGATGATGCTCTCGAGGCCGCAGACGAAGGAGAATCTTGTCTTCTAGTACTGTTGGACCTCAGCGCAGCTTTTGACACGGTAGACCACAAACTATTGCTGACTCGGCTAGCCTAAATAGCCAAAGTCACGGAAGGTGACTTATCCTGGTTCTCCTCCTTTTTGTAAAACCAATCACAAGTAGTGAAACTGGGACCGTTCATTTCTGAAAAACGCACGGTGTCATGCGGAGTCCCTCAAGGATCCTCTCTGTCCCCGGTGCTGTTTGATATCTATCTTTGCCCCCTTTTTAAAATCATCAGCAGCCAAAAGCTGCTCTACCACTCTTATGCGGATGACACACAATTGTACTTTCGCATCTGCAACAAAAAGGATCATCATCTCGGTCTAGATAAATGCCTCTCTTTGATAGAGAACTGGATGACAAAGAGTTATCTTAAACTCAACGGCTCAAAATCAGAACTTCTCCTGTTTCACGCCAATCGAAAGAATCAACCGGCAACACCCTGGACACCTCCACCCCTTCTGGGCAAAATCATCACCCCTAGCACCAAAGTCAAAAGTCGCGGAGTCATCTTTGACACCAACATGACAATGGATGCACAAATAGGGTCAGTAGTCAGCGGATCCCACCATCTGTTGCACCTACTACGCAGACTTATTCCAATTATTCCCAAAGAGGACATAGCAGTCGCGGTGGGAACAATTGTTAACTCCAGACTTGATTATGCAAATGCCCTCTACCTCAGACTCCCAAAGTACCAAATCACTCGCCTGCAGGTCGTTCAGAATATGGCCGCGCGACTGGTGACTGGGAAAAAACCTTGGGGATCAATCTCACCCTCACTGAGAAGTCTGCACTGGCTGCCAGTGAAAGACAGAATCACTTTCAAAGCACTCTGTCTGACGCATAAATGTGTTTTGGGAAATGCAACCAAATATCTATGCGAAAAAATAAAGGCTTACAACCCCAATCACGTTCTGCGATCCTTCAACCAAAATCTGCTCCAAATCCCCAAAACAAGATACAAGTCCAAAGGAGAAAGAAGATTTGCTGTCCTGGGCCCTCGACTCTGGAACGATTTACCAACCTCCATTCGGTTGGAGGAGAACCACTTGGCCTTTAGGAGAAAGATCAAAACCCATCTTTTAAGTTTAAAGGGGAACTGGTCAAAAAGCGCCCAGAGGCGATTCAGTTCGCATGTGCAGCGCTATATAAGTTTTTCACTCACTCACTCAATGCGGCGTGGCATGGAAGCTATCAGTCTGTGGCACTGCTGAGGTGTTGTGGAAGACCAAGATGCTTCAATAGCGGCCTTCAGCTCTTCTGCATTGTTCAGTCTCATATCTCTCATCTTTCTCTTGGCAATGCCCTATAGATTCTCTATGGTGTTCAGGTCAGGCGAATTTGCTGGCCAATCAAGCACAGTAATTCCACAGTCATTGAACCAGGTTTTGTTGCTTTTGGCAGTGTGGGCAGGTGCCAAGTCCTGCTGGAAAATTAAGTCAGCATCCCTATAGAGCTCGTCTGCGTAAGGAAGCATGAAGTGCTCCAAAATCTCCTGGTAGATGGCTGCGTTGACCCTGGACTTAATGAAGCACAGTGTACCAACACCAGCAGATGACATGGCCCCCCAAATCAACAGACTATGGAAACTTCACACTGGATTTCAAGCATCTTGCAGTGTGTGCCTCTCCATTCTTCCACTATACTTTGGGTCCTTAGTTTCCAAATGATATGCAAAATTTGCTCTCATTAGAAAAGAGGACTTCGAACCACTGAGCAACAGACCAGGTGTGTTTTTCTTTAGCCCAGGTAAGACGCTTCTGACGTGGTTTGTTGTACAGGAGTGGCTTGATAAGAGGAATATACGAAATTTGAAGCCCATGTCCAGGATCCGTCTGTGTGTGGTGGCTCTTGATGCACTGACTTCAGCCTCAGTCCACTCCTTGTGAAAGTCAACAACACTTTTGAATGGCCTTTTCCTGACAATCCTCTCCAGGCTGCGGTCATCCCTGCTGCTTGTGCACCTTTTTCTTCCACACTTTTCCCTTCCACATAACTTTCTATTAATGTGCTTTGATACAGCACTTTGGGAACATCCATCTTCTTTTGCAATTACCTTTTGAGGCTTTCCCTCCTTATGGATGATGTCATGGTTTTCTGCACAACTGTCAGGTCAGCAGTCTTTCCTATGATTGTGATTCCAACTGACCAGACTGAGAGACCATTTAAAGGCTCAGGAACCCTTTGCAGATGTTATGGCTTAGTTAGCTGATTAGAGTGGGACACTTTGAGCCTAGAATATTACACCTTTTCACAATATTCAAATTTTCTGAGATTGTGGATTTGGGGTTTTCATGAGCTGTAAGCCATAATCTGTGATTGTGGGTAAAGGGCGCTAGATAGTGAATGAACTGTGTAATAAATTGAACAATAAAGATTGCAGTGAAATACAACTAAACTGCATACATAGAAACTGGTGAGTATTCTAGTGTGACATACAGATGATTAAATGGTGTCCATGTGTACAATTAAACCAAAAAATATAAAAATAAAAATAATAATAACAGAATATTAAGATACACAGTCAAATGACTGGAAAGAGTTCATGTGCAGATTATTGCAAATGATACAGTCCCCAAAAAATGTGGGTAAAGTGCAACATGCTCATATATCTTCCAAATCCAAAGTGCAAAAGGGAAGTGATCCATACCTTCACCAATAGCTCACCAAAGATAAAGATAGATGGCTCCTTACCAAACGGTGTTGACCTAATAAATTAAAATAAGGTCAGTAGTAGCTTATTGTTAATATGGGTCGGCTGGATCTCATACAGGTTCCAATGTCAGCAACAGATAGCGGAACGGATGCCAACTGCTCTCAATATTGGAGACCCTGGAATCACCATGGGCCGAGTAATGGGCACAGTCCTTCTCATTACTTTATGCTGAAATTGCTTTTCAAAGTGCCTTGCCCTCAGTAGTTGTGATAGATTGACCACTCAGTATTTCAGGGTTCTTTCAGATAAGGAAAATTATCCGTTTTCTCTTTGTATGGGCAAACAATCAAATCTGCGACTGGAAATCTGATCCAAAGCCACGGGTGCTGGCAATGCATTGAAAGATGCAGATCCTTCACGCTGCATCATTCACTATCATAACAGCAATTTTCAAGTCTTGCCACAATTTCTCAATTGGATTTAGGGCTGGACTTTGGGCTATTCTAACACATGAATATGCTTTGATCTAAACCATTCCATTGTAGCTCTGGCTGTATGTTTAGGGCCGCTGTCCTGCTGGAGGGCGAACCTCCGCCCTAATCTCAAGTTTTTTGCAGACTCTGCAAAGATTGCCCTGTATTTAGCTCCATCCATCTTCCCATCAACTCTGACCAGCTTCTCTGTTCCTACTGAAGAAAAGCATCCCTACAACATGATGCTGCTACCACCATGTTTCATGGTCCTCCATTATGTGCCACTTTGTGTATATCACATAAAAGTACAACAAAATACATTTATGTTTTTGGTTGTAACATGACAAAATGTGGAACATTTTAAGGGTTATGAATACTTTTTTGAAGGCACTGCAGCAGAATACATTTTGCTCTACATTCATGAAAAAATATTTATTTGAAAAAGTTTAAAGCAGAAATGAAGAAAAACTGTTTATTCTTTTAACCTTTTTTTCTTTTATATAGAAAAACAATTCAGTGATGAATACTAGCAAAATAAAGCTCTATCTGTCCCAAAAATATGATATAAAATAAATTTATGTACAGAGTTGCATGAGACATTCAAAATGTGACAGTGCCGGGAACAGGAAAAATGGCCTGGACTCGAAGGTGATTTAACATACAGGTCTTCAGGTGGCCAAAAGAAAACTATAGCTTTTTTTTTTTTCTTTACAAATAGTGTACAAAAAGCATATTTCCCAAATTTTTCTTCTTATTTTACATTAATTATTGAAACCCCGGGGGCGTGACCAAGATGGCGACCGTGCCGGACGCATAGGCACAGAGCTCTGCAGCCAAAGAGGGGAAAAATCCTATTAATTATCCTTTGAGTGCGTGATTCTGCCCACGGTTCTTGCACTTACCTCCTCCTAGCAGATGATGACACATTGGAGGAACTGAAACGGAACCGCAAAAACGCCCATTAAATTTGGCGGCGCATCGGTCCACATGGTGAGAGCTTCTAACATCTCAAACTGACTACTGACTTGGACCCAGCTCTCAACGAGAAGTCCAACTTCTCGGGCCCTAATGCAGGCGATCACTGGATGTTAGTCTGCAGCGACCTCAAAGATAGACTCTCTGCAACTGGAGATCGGGCTGATACAGAGAGACAACAATACCCGTAATAGAGTTACGGAGGCTGAACGCCGTGTGGGGGACAAGGAGGATGTGGTGAGAGACCATACAGCTACTCTTCACACTGCTCAGGTGAGACTGAAACACCTTAAATCCAGAGCAGAAGATGCCGAGAATAGGAACCAATTTAACAACCTGCGGATCCTGGGCCTCCAGATGTCCGTAAGCAGCCTTTTTTGCCACACTTCGTACTGGAGTGGGCCCATAGGATGCCATCTGTTTGCTGCCTTCCTGGGGCGCCTCCCCGCACATTCATCCTCCAGTTGATGAACTTCAGGGATCGAGATCTGGTGCTTATGGAGGCCTGGAAGAAAGATGTGATCCGTCATGAAGCTGCAAAGCTCATGTTCTTTCCGGACTTCTCCGTGGACATCCAGAAGCTCCGCAAATCCTTTGACTCAGTTAAACAGACCCTGCATACCAAAGGAGTCAAATACAGCATGTTGTTCCCCACTCGCCTCCGGGTGGTGGACTAAGACAACCTGTTTCTTTACCTCGCCTGCTGAGGTGGCTCAATGGGTGAACACTCTCCCTCCATAGGGATGATGGCTGCCCTCACTGTACGAACAGGTGGAACCATGTGAGTACTGTCCTTATGTTTCTTTATGCTCCCTGAAATGAATTGACGGTCAGTACAGGATGGCTCTATGCTCCCCCTGCAGCTACAATGTGCAACTCTTCTCATTTGCTCTGGCCCTCCTGGCAGTAAGTCAAAATGTTTGCAGAAGGATTTCACCTGATGCTTGAAGTATCTTTTGCACATTTATCCGGTATGAGGGAAGACTACCATCTGACTCATTCGGGGGAGCCTGTTATGCTACCTTTGCCAAGGGCTGATTCGATGGACGTCACTGTCCTACATTCCCATTGCTTTTTGCTCAGAATCCGTGGACTACATACTCGTTCCTAAGTTGGTGCCCCCGGCCTAGGCCGGGAGAGTTTACATATCCTATGTTTCCCGCTCCTTTGGCGGCATCTCTACTATGTGCCTGAAACAATCAGTTCCTAGAGTAGCTCTCGCCCTCCTCTTGACTGATGTTCATGTCCCCATAAGGTTTACTACATTGCTCAGCTCTGGAATCCAAGTGCATCCTAGTTTGGATTTGGTGTACAGGGTGGGGGTTTCTGGAATTTGAGGGAATTTTTTTTTCTGTGTTAACTTTTTTAGAGTTTTGTATTGTTTTGGAAGGAATGCCTTATGTTTATCTCTGGCAGGTGTTTCAACGATGGTTGGGGGTGGCCTCGGCCCCTCCTTGGCTTCATGTTCTATGTCAGGCCCTCAGCAGGGGTCCAAATGCAGCAGTCTAGCCCTACCTCCAAAATATTTTTATATGGCCATGTCCCAGCTGACATTGAGTTCCTGGAATGTCCGGGGGTTAAATTCCAAAATTAAAAGGGCCCTGGTCTTACTCGTCCTTAAAAACTAAGGCCCAGATATTTGTATTCTCCAAGAAACCCACCTGGTGGGGAGCAGGGTGCTTAGCCTTAAGAAGCCGTGGGTGGGCTTTTACCCATGCTAGAGGGGTCAGTATACTTGTTTTGGTATCCTGGACCTGCATCTAGACCCAGAGACTAAATTTGTAAACATGCAGCTGATAGCCAATTACCTGGCCGCTGTGGTCATCCTGGCTGGGGATTTTAACATGGTCCCCTGTCCCAAAATGGACAAATTGACTCCGGATGTGGCCACAGACTCACCACTATCAAGGTGGGCCTCCACATTTGGCTTTGTGGATGTTTGGAGACGGAAACACCCCCAGACCTGCGGGTATACCTGTAACTCTGCGACATACTCAACTATGTCGCGCATTGACCTAATTTATGTCAGCAACCCCGTCCTGGCTAGGGTATGGGAGATATCTCTGACCATGCCGCTGTTCTTCTACGCTTACAGACTAGGGTAGCCCGAGTGCATCCCTTGTGGCGTTTTTCGAGGTCTCTGATGAACGAGTAGAGCCAGTGGTGGAATCTGCCATTCAGTCGTACTGGTTGGCTTCCCCCCACCGGACCCATTGTCGTCCACCTGGGAAGGTTTTAAAACACACATTAGGGGACAATACCAGACCTCCATAGGCTCGGGCTGCGACTACTCCCGACTTGCGCTGACCCAGGCGGAGGCCAATGCCCAACTGCTGGAGACTCTGTATACATTGACTGGAAACAAGAGTAGGAGAAGGGATTTGTTGGTGGCGCTGAGGGAGGTCCAACTTCTCAGAGTCTCGGTGGCCAAGACGTAGCTACTATATCAGTCGCAGAGTGTTTGAACAGGGTGAGCGGACAAGTCGGTTACTCGCCTAGCTCTCCAGAGAACAGACGATATTGGCACATGCGAATATCAGAGATATAGACGAGAGACTGCTGTCCGATCCCGGAGAAGTGAATTCTCATTTTGCCTCCTATTATGCAGATCTATATTCCTCTAGGATTGAATACTCCCCGGCCTAACTACATTACTTATTGGAGTCTGTGTGGGGGACTTGACGCTCTCCTCACCCTGAAAGAGATCCAGACTTACAGCCTCCCAGCAGACGGGCAAGACCCCTGGTGAGGACGGTCTACCAGCCAAGTTCTTTAAAAGACACAGTGCGTCCCTGGCAACTACATTTCGTGAGGTACTACTGGGATCCCTTAGGGACTCATCCCTTGATGTCCCGGGCGGTTGTGGTGGTCATACCTAAGCTGGGGAAGGACCTGGATCTTTGTTCCTCCTACAGGCCCATATCCCTGTTAAACGTAGTTGCCAAGATTCTTACTAAATTACTAGCAATTAGACGTATTAGAGTGATACTTTCATTAATACATGGGGACCAGACGGGCTTCATGCCAGGCAAAGGCACAGATATTAACCTCAGACGGATGCTCGCGGTGATCAATCGGGTGGGGAGGCGGGTCAGAGGTGGTGGCTTAATTCGACGCCGAGAAGGCCTTGGACTCTGGAGTGGGAATACCTGTGGATGACATTGCACAAATTTGGTTTTGGGCCAGTCTTTATATCATGGTTACAATTGTTATATTTGAACCAGATGGCTCGGGTCCGCACAAATGGCATGCTCTCTGCGCCTTTCCCTGCTTCACCGAGGCATGGTTGCCCGCACTCCCCCACCCTCTTTGCCCTGGCCTTTGAACCCCTGGCAGTGATACTCTGGGCCTCTTCTGCGGTCACTGGTATATCTATGCCCCCTCTGATGGAAAAGGTGTCTGTATGCAGATGATACTCGCCTCTATCTGGGAGAAGCCCGCTAATCCTTAACAGCCGCTCTAGAGATTAATATTTTCAGTAGGTTCTCAGGCATTCAAATCAATTGGGACAAATCAATGTTGATCCCCCTGACCCAGACAGCCCCCCCCAGCTGACCTGCCTGCCCCCCTTCAATGGGTAGATACATTCAAATATCTTTGCATCCTTATCCAGAAAGATCTGTCAAAATACATGGAGGACAATGTAAGCCCGGTTCTTCAGAACCTCATAAAGAGGTGTGCAACCTGGAAAAAGAGTTAATTTAATTAAAATGTCTTTCCTACCTAAATTTCTATACATTTTCAGACACACTCCGATTTGTATCCTTAATTCCTTTTTTAGCAAACTGGATCAGGCCATCAGCTCTTATGATTGGAGAGGTTCTGTACCCAGAGTAGCTAGAACCACACTGCAACTCCCTTTGTCGAAGGGTGAGCTGGCGTTGCCTATCTTTAGAAAATATTACTGGGCAGTCATCTTGGTGTCGGTGAGGTGGTGGTTTACACAAGACCAATCTAACCCTGTGATTAACTTGGAAGCCGCAATACTGGGTTCATACTCTGAGCTCAGCAACCTAGTATATAGGGGGCCAAGATTGAACCCTCACACAACCACTCCCATGAACACCACGGTGATGGTGTGGAAAAGGACCTCCATGACATGGCCTGGAGAGTTCTCTCCTTATACCCCATTGTGGGGTGTAACAGGAGTGACTTTTGGGCACGGATTTAGCCCAGGAGATGGGGTACACATGTTGGATTGTTTTGGCGTGGACAGTGATTTACAGTATATTCCTTAATGCCTGCAAAGAATATTCTATGACTCATTTCTATGCTTAGCCCTGACTAGTGACATGCTAATTGAGTCAGGGCCTGGAAGACATTCCATTGTCCTTGTGTAAAGGTGTTAACCCAGGTCTGCTCCCAGAACTCTAATTATGCATGCTAAACACTGTTTATGTGTGATAACACTGTCTAAAGCCTAGTGATGCTCAGAGGTGTGAATAGGTGTCAAGCTGTATGCGGAGACGGAATGTCTGCCTAGGGAACTCAGTGTGTGATGGGGTTTTGTTTGTTATGCTGTTAATTAAGGAATGTTTAGTAATTAGCCTTAGTGTGTGATTAGGGGGGTGGAGATCTCATTGTTGCTTTAATGCCTTGTACTGTATAAAAAGCTGAGAAGAAACCATTAAAGTATCATTACATTTGAAACCAGAAGCACAGAGCTGTGTGTCTCGTGTCTGGGGGGAATTCTTATGGATCGGGTCCTGTTGGTTGGAGTGTCGATAAGCTGTCGTGACTGGGATGGAAGGTCGTAAACGGTGGTGACCGTTACATGGGGTAACCAATTTCTGCCTCATCTGCGGACCATGCCCGACCCACAGCTGTGGACTAGATATGGGGTCAGGACGCTGCGTGACATTATGCCCGTTAGTCATCTTCTCACTTTTGCTGAGATGAGGACTCGATTTTCTGTTCCTCCCTGGATGTAACTTCAGGTAATAACAACTTTGTCATTCTGTTCGATCACAGTTTCCTGGCCCAATTGTCCTTGAGCCCCATTCATTGGAACGACTCCTCATTGCCTGCAATATAGACAGAATATTCCCCTCCATCTATTTCTGACTCACTTGTGCAGGGAATAATGGGTCAGATAGGGCCCTTCGGGCCTGGCAACGTGACATACCGACCCTTACTGACAAAGACTGGTTTGAAGCCATGCAACAATTCGTTGCCCTTATGATCTCCACCAAAGACAGATTTATTCAGTTAAAATTCATCCGCAGGGCGTACTATACGCCTCAGAGGCTATCAGTTATCTACCCCAGGGCCGATGCCATCTGCCTGAGATGTCGAGGGGAGGTGGGTAATTTCATGCACATGGTATGGTTATGCCCAGTCAATTCAGGGCTTTTGGAAAAGGTGGTTTCTGACATTCAGAGGATCAGCAGGGTTCCCCTTACACTGGACCCCCTGATCTTCCTGTTAAGTATAACAGATAATCTACCCACAAAAACACACAAAAATGCTCATATTTTAGGCAGCAAACTATTCTTGGAAAACAATACTGCTTAGATGGAAGACACCTGACCCCCCACGGTGTGCCATTTTACAAAATGACATATATAGGCCGTAACTGCCAGAAAAAGTTCCACAAAATGTGGTCGGCCTGGGTGGAGGATAGGAATCTTACACTCCAATTCCTTTCCAGAACTTCCTGCCTCCGGGCTCCCCCTTCTCTCCATCTGGGACCCGTGCCTCCTCCCTGTCTCACTGGGGACAACTCCTCTCCGGGTATGGCAGTGCACTGTATAATATTATAGATGTACATGGATTGATACAATTGTGCCTATTCTAAACATGTCTCTTTCATCTTTATGCTTCCGGGTGATGTAAAAGATACCTGCTTTGTATGACTTTTGCTGATATTCACATGTAAAATGTTATTATATCAGTAAACATTCCTCTTGTTTTAAAAAAAAATTATAATTATTGAAACTCCAGATATTTGCTTCAAATGGATACAGAAACATGACGTACGTAAGGTAACCAGTACCTTTCAATCTATGAATTATTTTCAACAATATACTGCATAATGCACAGGTGAAATATAAAAAAGGGCTGTGCAGTATTTAGCAGGTAAACACAGCCCCATACATGCATATCATCTCTATATAAATGTAGCTATTTTATGTGTTTATATTATATACTTATTGTTTTATTGATTTCTGCCTTTGGGGGAAAAATGAACATAAAAAATAAATAAAAATAAATAAAAAAACACATCCCTAGCCCACACTAGTCCAAATATTACAGTAGAAGCAATGCTAATATGTTTAAAAAACAAAAACAAAAAAAACAACAACACCACAAACTTTTATGGCACTTTAATAGCAGGATCACAATCAAATATGTGTCCTAGGCTGAGTGCTGGACTTTTTCAACTGCCAGCCAGTGGCACCGGCATTCGCATCTGTTAGCCCATGCACAGCCATCCATAGCTATTGCCATTTATAAAGGGGATGGCAGTATCCATCCATAGCTACTGCCATTTAGTTGACAGGAGTTTTTGCAGCACTATTTTAAAACAGTAAATGTATACAGTAACTTTACAAGTCTACATAAATAAATTTCTATTGTCACAATATGCAACAGTATATGTATATATATATATATTTTTTTTTTTTTTACTGGAAAGCTGTAATTTTATTATACAGTAGTCTTCCAATCAAGTAACTTTGTGTAGGATATATTAACCTCTTCCCCACCGAGCGTGGGGACGGTGGGGACCTCTCGTCCTTCAGACTGGACGTCATATGACGTCCTGGTTTTTCCGGCCCGCTAGGGGGGGGGGGTGCCGATGGCGCGCGCCTCCGCCGCATTCCTCGGGACCCTGTGCGCGTGCCCAGCGGCCGCGATGTCCGCCGGGCACCCGCGATTACCCGCAATCACGGCTGAATTACGCAGGTCATGTCAGCGGTGAGGAGACTGATGTGTGTTCCCAGTACAGAGGAACACACATCGATCTCCTCCCCGTTGTGAGTCCCCCTCCCCCTAACAGTTAGAACACACCTTAGGGAACATATTTAATCCCTTCAGCGCCCCCTAGTGTTAACCCCTTCTCTGCCAGTCACATTTACACAGTAATCAGTACATTTTATAGCACTAATTGCTGTGAAAATGTGAATGGCCCCAAAAATGTGTCAAAAGTGTCCGATATGTCCGCCGCAATGTCACAGTCACAATAAAAAAAAAAATTGCAGATCGACGGCATTACTAGTAAAAAAATAAAGAAAAAGAAAAATGCCATAATTCTATTTCCTATTTTGTAGACGCTATAACTTTTGCGCAAACCGATCAAATACGCTTATTGTTTTTTTTTTTACCAAAAATATGTAGAATACGGATCGGTCTAAACTGAGGGAAAAAAAGCTTTTTTTTAAAAAAAACTATGAAATTTATTAAATCAAAAAATAAAAGATTGTTTTTTTTTTTTTTAAATTGTCGCTCTTCTTTTGTTTATAGCGCAAAAAATAAAAACCGCAGAGGTGATCAAATACCACCAAAAGAAAGCTCTATTTGTGGGAAAAAAAGGGTGTCAATTTTGTTTGGGAGCCATGTCGCACGACCGCGCAATTGTCATTTAAAATGCGACAGCGCTGAAAACTAAAAATTGGTCTGGGCAGGAAGGGGGTGAAAATGCCCTGTATGGAAGTGATCAAACTAAAACATTGTAATTTTATTACCAACTCAAACTCAAGTATTTTGTGAAAACAGCTTAGAACAGTACTGGAGTTCCATAACAGAATGATCTCTGAGCCGGCATCTCACTTCACATGAAAAAAATATATTTGATGAGAGGTTAAATCTAAAATAAATGACGAAGACTAGCTATAGACATGAGATGACTGTGGTCTAATCTAGCCATTTTGTGACTGGATGACAATACCATCTCTAGGGCAACAGCAGACATCCACTGACCAAGCCTTGCTTGATCATTGTTCCTTTCCCCAAAACTATCTGGTTCAATTGTTGCCTTCATATGATTTCCCCCTCCAAGTGATCTCAAATGCTTGGGGTAATTGGAGCATGTTTAGAGAACAGCCAACTAAGAAACATGCCTAGGGAAAGTGAAGGCATGCCTACCCAATAGATTCCCCTTGTATATAATGGTAAGCTTAAATAACCATATGGGAGAAGAAGCCCATTTAAGAGGCCACCTGAACCAGGATGCACCAACTGCTTTGCTATGTACAGTGCAAAACAAGAACAAACTATTTTTATGTACGGTGCTCATCAAAACCAAATTCTTGTGCAAACTGAATGACTGATGCATATTTGATTAATCTGCAGTGAGCCAAAGTTTTTCTGTAGATAGTTTTCAAACAAATTCTTAAGAGCCTACATACTGAAGCCCAAAGGATAAAAAAAAAAGAAAAAAATTGTTTTTCTCTAAGGATGTCAAGTCGTATCCAACAAATTGAAAATTAAGGCAAGCACCTTCTAGTTTATAAAACTGTGCAACATGAATATATATTGATTTGACAGAGATCTTGGCTTATGGCGCTCTGCTTAGTTGCCGGAAAAAATGCAGAGCAAGTAAGGTATGCGTTTAACAAAAATTCTAATGATTCATTGCTGCACAGTTAGTACAAGGGATAAGTGAGTTTTGCAAGGTGTAACTACCCAGAAACACAGTTACACTACAAATTGGCATCTATAAATTAACCAAGAGACCATTCACCTAAGTATGCATGGTTGTATTTCCAGCAAAATTATTTACTCACCACTGTGCCCAGGAACTGAATGCCAAAATTTCCAGCTGCATCACGGTTAAGGCACTGAATGAAGAGAAAGAGGGAGAGTCAGAAAGGAATGTAAAATCTTATTGTCATTAGGCACACATCAGTAAAAACTATCAATGAATGCTGTATTACATGCTGTTTGTACTCACTCAGCGACAATGGGATCCCTTTTCTGTGAAAAAGAATCCTGGTTGATCCTGCTGCTCTGTCTCCCCCTCCCTGTCCATGTTGCCACTGTTGGGGATTTTGCAGAACACTGGCAGCTAGTGCACATGCTCAGTTTTCAGGGTATTTTCTACCCTAAGCATTTCCTCCCCATCGCCTTGTAGCAGACCATGCAACTACAGAAATAACAAATGTGCATATACACACTGATAAATGACACTCCACACTCTCCCTCCTCCATGTCCACTAACCAGCTAAACACAATGGGGGTATGATATTAGATCTTGATTGATGGAGGTTTCACCTCCCTGTTATTCTAAGACACAGACAAAGTGGCAAGACACAGCCTGTGACTGGAAGAAATCGGCACACACCATGTTATTGCCAAAACATAAAAAAATATTTGATTTAAAAAATATATTTGTAAGACAATTTAAAACAGTTTTTTGATATTACCGTATATACTCGAGTATAAGCCAACCCGAATATAAGCTGAGACACCTAATTTTACCACAAAAAAATGGAAAAACTTATTGACTTGAGTATAAGCCTAGGGTGGGAAATGCAGTAGCTACTGTAAGTGGAAGAGGGGGTCAACAAATGCCCATCTGCAGCCTCATTGTGCCCATTTTCAGCCTCACTGTGCCCATGTACCTTTGACCCACTGTGTCGGTCTTGAGGAGGAGGGAAGGGATTTTCACCTGATTACACTTTGTACATTGCCCCCTCTCAGATGATTCTCAGCAGGGCTGTATGCAGGATTAATCACTTGAGACAGACATTTTAGGAAGTCCACGCCGTCCACTGTAACAAAGCCCCGTCTCCTTCTCATCTGTGATAGACGGGACACTGATTCAGTTTCCCAGCATTGTTATCAGTGTTCCGTATATCACGGACGAGGAAGCGGTGGTGCTTTGTTACAGTGGACGGCGTCGAACAGTTAAGACTGACACAGCGGGAGAGGAGACCTTCACTCAAGTATAAGCCAAGGGAGGCATTTTCAGCAGAAAAAAATGTGCTGAAAAAGTTAGCTTATAATCGAGTATATACGGTATTTATTTTTACTCTGCATCCCAAAAGCAGAATTATTTTTTTTAAGTTTTGAAAATGTGACCAGCAGCAGAGGACTAGAAGCTCCTTCTGCTGTCACAGTTTCCCTATAGACAGGCTGGGAAAGAGCTGGGTCATGTGACAGAACACAAACAAAATCCTAAATTACTTTCTCCACTCTTCAGTACAATCTATATATATAAAACTCAACGTGTGTGTGTGTGTATGTATGTATGTATGTATGTTCCAGCATCACGTCAAAACGGCTAAAGATATTAACATGAAACTTGGCACACATGTTACTTATATGTCAGCAACAAACATAGGATAGGTGGTTTAACCCTTACCCACCCCCATTTGCCATGGTCGGGGTTTTTCTTTAAAGTCCCATTCAACTCTATGGGAAATACATGTTACTTCATGTTCCAGCATCACGTCCAAACGGCTAAAGATATTAACATGAAACTTGGCACACATGTTACTTATATGTCAGCAACAAACATAGGATAGGTGGTTTAACCCTTACCCACCCCCATTTGCCATGGTCAGGGTTTTCCTTTAAAGTCCCATTCAACTCTATGGGAAATACATGTTACTTCATAACTTCCAAACGGCTGTAGATATTTCGATAACACTTGGTCACATGTTACTTATATGTCCACTTAAACTATAGGATAGTTAATTTATCCCTTAACTACCCCCATTTGTGAGGGTCAGGGTTTTTGTTTAAAGTCCCATGCAAATCAATGGGAAATATATGTTCCCACATAACTTCTGTACGCCTGGAGATATTTCAATAATACCTGGTACACATATTACTTATATGCCAAATAAAAATATATGACAGTTAAATTAACCCTTACCTACACCCTTATATAAAAGATGGGTATATTTATATTACTATGATTTTCCTCCCCAAAAGGTTAAGATAGGTATTCAGCTAGTACACTATAATTTCATACCTATATGTCAATTTCAATTTTATGTATATGTTATTTTCTTTAGGCTGCTTGCACAGGGGTGGAAAAATGCATCTTTTGTAGCCATGTAGCACTTTTTTCCCTTACAATATGAACACATGTGTATTGATGTCTATGGGACACATAGCTACTGTACGTATGTAAAGATCCATAATGCAGTAATGCGTTCAGAGGCGTAAAAAAAAAAATTATGTTACAGTGCGGTAATGTATGTGTATATGCAAAAGCATATACAAGTAAATTGCAACACTGACAGAAGAAGAAAAACATATGCATGTACGCACATATATGCAAAGTCTGCATGCAGTAAATTATGCCGACGTGCAAGAGGTCTTAAACACAAGTAACGGCATCCTTTTGCAGTTTAGAAAACGTTTAACACAATTATGCAAGCACTGTCTATATGCCCTGTTTATTAGAAAAAAAATAGGTGTGGATGTTTTAGCATTTGCACAACAGTCACAAATAATTCCACTTCAAATGTTTTTAAAGCAAAAGCATTTTATATTTTGCAGCCTACCAATCATTAGGTGTGGTGCCTGAATTAATTTTCTTATTTCAGTTTTTCTTGTCCCTCTGTTTTCACCTGGTAATCTGACCAGTAACAAACCTCTTGTATTAGAGGGCTTTCACAATTGATGAAGCACAGGGGACAGCAGCGTCGTTAATCTGCAGTGAGGGGAGTGTTAGATGCACTAGCATATTTAGATACACTAACAAATTGAAGCTGAACTCCAGATAACACTTTATAAGCAGTTACGGCAAACATTTTTTGGTTCCAATGCTGTTAAATTGAATGTACTTGACGTATTCCAAGAACATTTGATCCTATGAGAAAACAGCCTAGGAAAATTCTATCATGAGAGAAAATAGCCCAACAATATTTGAGAGAAGGAAAGATCTTAACGTGGATCTTCACCCTGAAAAATATGTTTCCTCCTCTCTAATCCTTCCCTGCTCCTCTACATACATATCTCTTTTTTTGTTTACAAGTTTGAGTCCCGCTCCACATCTTCCTTCTCGCCTTGGACGAATGACGTGCAGAACATCTTTCATTCATAGAGCCCTGGTTCACACTGGGCTGCGGGAGTGAAGCCGTGCGAGTTCAGTTGAACTCGCACGATTTCACTCCTGCTGGCAGTCCCGATTTCGGCCGCGATTTAAGAGACATCTGTGCAGGTTTCTGCACAGATGTCAATGTAAATCGCGGCCCGAAATCGCAAAAAGTAGTACAGGAACTACTTTTTGAAATCGGTGCAGCGCCGCAGATGCGGCGTCGCACCGATTAGGACTGTGTCATCGCCGACAATTGCCGGCAAATGCCGCCGATTTGAGATGCAAAATCACATGTGAAATCGCATCTCAAATCGAAACAAATCGTACCCAGTGTGAACCTGGGCTAAAGGTAGAGTGGGTGGGCCTAGCAACACATATTTAGGAAGCGTTTGCCTGAACCTGGAGGAGATGGCAGCCTCCTGATGACATCAAACAAGAACATCGCAGAGCAGGCCTGGAGCAGATAAGTAGTAGATCTCAGCAGGACAACACTAAATCTCTGCTGGGTGAGTAAACAAATTGTGCACAAACCAGCATCAGTTAGGCAAGGATCGAAAAAATAGATAAATGGGGGGAGGGTGAAGATCCTCTTACAGAGCATTACATTTTGCCCCTTTTGCACAACAGCTTCATACATTGTTCAAAAAATCATCTATAAAACCAATGAATGAACTTGGGGTAATTCACACATAATTAATGTATTTTTATAAATGGATACCTATATTTTTAAAACACAATGAGGCCCGATTTACTAAAAACAATGCGCTGCGCCGGTTCATGGCTTAATTGGCACGCCGGATGAATCCTTAATTAGGCGCATGAACTGGCGCAGCAGCCAGCGCAATGCAATTAACCACTTAAGGACCGCCTCCTGCACATATACGTCAGCAGAATGGCACGGCTGGGCACATGTACGTACAGGTACGTCCTGTACATGTACCCAGCCGAAGCTCTGTGACCGGGACCCGATCGCCGCTGGGGTCCCGCGATCGGTCCCCAGAGCTGAAAAACGGGGAGAGCCGCGTGTAGACACGGCTTCCTTGTTCTTCACTGTGGCGGCTGCATCAATCGTGTCATCCCTTTTATAGGGGGACACAATCGATGATGTCACTCCTACTGCCACACCCCTCTACAGTTGTAAACACACATTAGGTGAAACATAACTCCTTCAGCGCCCCCTGTGGGTAACTCCCAAACTGCAACTGTCATTTCCACAGTAAAAAATGCATTTTAAATGCATTTTTTGCTGTGAAAATGACAATGGTCCCAAAAATGTGTCAAAATTGTCCGCCATAATGTCGCAGTCACGAAAAAAAATCGCTGATCGCCGCCATTAGTAGTAAAAAAATAAAATAAAAATGCAATAAAACTATCCCCTATTTTGTAAACGCTATACATTTTGCGCAAACCAACCGATAAACGCTTATTGCGGTTTTTTTACCAAAAATATGTAGAATAATACGTATCGGCCTAAACGGAAGAAAACATTTTTTTTTTTAAATATATTTTTGGGGATTTATTATAGCAAAAAGTAAAAAACATTGCATTTTTTTCAAAATTGTCACTCTATTTTTGTTTATAGCGCAAAAAATAAAAACCGCAGAGGTGATCAAATACCACCAAAAGCTCTATTTGTGGGAAAAAAAGGACGCCAATTTTGTTTGGGAGCCACGTCGCACGACCGCGCAATTGTCAGTTAAACGACCAGTGCCGAATCGCAAAAAGGGGCAAGGTCCTTTAGCTGCATTTTGCTCCGGGTCTTAAGTGGTTAATATGTAAAGCCGCCGCCAAACTCCCTTTAGAAGTCTATGGGAGAAATCAAAAGTGTTCATTTTAAAGGATAATATGCTAGTTTTTGTCCTAAAAAGTGTTTGGAGACCTGAGTCGTGCCCCAGGGGACATGTATCAATGCTTTTTTTATTTTTTAAAACGGACGTTTTTTTGGGAGCAGTGAATTTAATAATGCCTAAAGTGCAACAATAAATGTGAAATATTCCTTTAAATTTCGTACCTGGGGGGGGGGGGGGGGGGTGTAAAGTAAGCATGTGAAATAGCGCATGTTTCCCATACTTAGAACTGTCTTTGCACAAAATGACATTCTGAAGGAAAAAAAGTCATTTAAAAAATCACTCGCGGCTATAATGAATTGTCGGCTCCCGGCAATTCAGATCAAATTCGTTCATAAAAAAAAAAAAAAAAACGTGGGGTCCCCCCAAATTCCATTACCAGGCCCTTCAGGTCTGGTATGGATATTAAGGGGAACCCTGCCATAAAAAAATTACGTGGGGGTTCCCCCCAAATATCCATACCAGGCCCTTTAGGTCTGGTATGGATTTTAAGGGGAACTCCACCCCTTATCCGAGCACGTAACCTGGCCGGCCGCAGAAAAGAGAGGGGGATGAGAGAGCGTCCCCCCTCTCCTGAAACGTACCAGGCCACATGCCCTCAACATGGGGAGGGTGCTTTGGGGTCCCCCCGAAAGCACCTTGTCCACATGTTGATGGGGACAAGGGCCTCATCCCCACAACCCTGGCCGGTGGTTGTGGTGGTCTGCGGGCGGGGGGCTTATCGGAATCTGGAAGACCCCTTTAACAAAGGGGACCCCCAGATCCCGGCGCCCCCCCTGTGTGAAATGGTAAAGGGGTACATTGTACCTCTACCATTTCACCCCAAAAAAGTGTCAAAAAATGTAAAAAAAAACAATAGCCGGTTTTTGACAATTCCTTTATTAATGTCTTCTTTCCGCGCTTCTTCTTCCATCTTCTTCTTTTCTGCTTTCATTCGGGTTTCTTCCTTCATCATCTTCTTCTCCTTCCTTCGGTCTTCTCATCCGCATCTTGCACAGCTTCATCTCCCCCGGTCGTTTCGCTTCCAATTGAAGATCCCGCTGTGTGACGCCCCTGTGACCCCGCCCCCCTCTGATGCACATGTACCACACGGGCACTTTCGTATGGCTTTTCCCGTGGCGTCAGAGGGGGGTGGAGTACCCGGATTACACCGCGTCCTCAGTGATAAAAGTACTGTCTGAAGAACGGGAGCATCACACAGCGGGAACTTCAATTGGAAGCAGATCATCCGGGGAAGAAGCCGTGCAAGATGCGGACGAGAAGACCCAAGAAAGAAGCAGAGGAAGAAGAAAAAAAGAAACCCAAATGAAAGCAGAAAAGAAGAAGAAGAAGAAGAAGAAGAAGAAGAAGAAGAAGAAGAAGAAGAAGAAGAAGAAGAAGAAGAAGAAGCAGAAGAAGAATAAGCAGAAGAAGAAGAAGGAGAAGAAGCAGAAGAAGCGCGGAAAGAAGACATTAATAAAGGAATTGCCATTTCACACAGGGGGGGCCGGGATCTGGGGGTCCCCTTTGTTAAAGGGGTCTTCCAGATTCCGATAAGACCCCGCCCGCAGACCTCCACAACCACCGGCCAGGGTTGTGGGGATGAGGCCCTTGTCCCCATCAACATGGGGACACGGTGCTTTGGGGGGACTCCAAAGCACCCTCCCCATGTTGAGGGCATGTGGCCTGGTACGGTTCAGGAGAGGGGGGTGTTCTCTCATCCCCCCTCTTTTCTGCGGCCATCTTTTCTGCGGAATTTCTGCGTGCTCGGATAAGGGGTCTGGTGTGGATTTTTGGGGGAACTCCACGCCATTTTTTTTATTTGGGTGGAGTTCCCCTTTAAATCCATACCAGACCTGAAGGGCTTGGTATGGAAATTTAGGGGGAATCCCACGTCTTTTTTTTTATTTGACGGTGGGGATCCCCTTAATATCCATACCAGACCTGAAGGGCCTGGTAATTGAATTTGGGGGGACCCCACATTTTTTTTTTCGTTATGAGCAATGACTGTTCTGCCATGAATACTTTTAAATTACTTTTTTTTTCTCTTCATAAATGACATCTTGTACAGGGACAGTTCTAAGCACGGGAAACATGCACTACTTCACAGGCCTGCTATACCCCCCCCCCCCCTATGAAATGTAAATGCATATTTCACTTTTTTTTGTTTCACTTTAACCACTTCCATATCACGCCTATTCTGGCACTTCTCTTCTTCATGTAAAATATATATATTTAGCAGACACCCTAGGGAATAAAGTGGCGGTCATTAATTTTTTTTTATTTCCAACAGTATTTGCGCAATAATTTTTCAAACGCCTTTTTTTTGCCAAAAAAACGGTTTAATGAATTAAAAAATAACAAAGCAGTAAAGTTAGCCCAATTTTTAGGGATAATGTGAAAGACCATGTTACACCGAGTAAATAGATACCTAACTTGTCACACTTTAATATTGCACACACTCATGGAATGGTGCCAAACTTCAGGACTTAAAAATCTCCATAGGCGACACTTGAAATTTTTTTACAGGTTACCAGTTTAAAAATACAGAGGAGGTCTAGGCCTAGAATTATTGCTCTCCCTCTAATGCACGCGTCAATACCTCACATTTGTGGTTTGAACAGCGTTTACATATGTGGACGGGACTTACATGGGCGTTCGCTTCTGAGTGCGAGCTACTAGGGACAGGGGCTTTTTTTTAACAGAATTTTATTTAGTTTTGCACTTTTTTTTCTCTTTTTGATCACTTTTATTCCTATTACAAGGAATGCAAACATCCCTTGTAATAGGACTAGTGTGTGACAGGTCCTCTTTATGGAGAGAGGCGGGGTCAATAAGACTCCACATCTGTCCTCCAGGCTGGAAAGCATGAGCTCGAAATAAAAAACACTGATCTCATGCTTTCAGCCGCAATCATGTTCGTTCAGCACAGTGGTGTAGTGGATAACACTTTCACCTAGCAGCAAAAAGGGTCACTGGTTCGAATCCCGCCCGTGACACCATCTGCCTGGAGTTTGCATGTTCTCCCTGTGCCTGCATGGGTTTCCTCCCACAATCTAAAAACATGCTGTAAATCGGATCCTGTCTAAATAAGCCCTAATATGCAGTAGTATATTTAGGTTTTGTGCTGCCCTAGGCCTGACTAAACTTCTGCACCTCCTAATAGAAAAATGACCCACCCCTTCCTGTCAAGGCAACACCCTGTTTTTTATGACCCGCCCAGAAATTTTCAGGGGGGGGGGGACACACACTAGTTCTGGGGGGGAGGGGGGACATTGGATTCCCTTAATTTGCATAGTTTTTCTCTCACTTCCTGTTAGGCTATGCGGCAGGAAGTGAAGGCAAATCTCCGCAATTGGACAGGGATGGTACAAAATAAACTGACAGGGGCTATAACCCTCCCTCACTTTATCCAAAATGAAAAAAAAAAAGTGTTGATTATAGTTCTACTTTAAGCACACATTTCTGATAATTTTATTGAGAGGACTAAGAAAATATAACCATGCCAATAGGCCAGAATACAGCATTGCTAATATGTATGAATGTGTGTTAGGGACCCCCACAAACACCACCCAATGTTAAATAAACAATTTTCTTAATTTGCAAATAAGTATCATCCCTGTCTCAGAGACCTTTAGCAGCAGTACAAGCAACATCCTGTAGGGATGCGATGTCCTGTGTGCTGGCCACCGCTTTCCGAGAACCACATATGCGCATACCCAATACACGGTGGTCGCGCATCTACGTGCAGTAACCCAATTTTTAGGGATAAGTAATAGTAAAGCAGATGGAGATTTCCAGGATCGGACTCACAAATGTTTCTAGTGAAAGGCAACAGGTGCTTTCAATTAAACAAGGGCTAAATGGGCCATTGACATGCATCACAGTTGATCTGAGGAATGCGTCTGCAAATTTAAACTAAATGAAATGCTTTCTTCTTTTTACTTGGGGCTAGAGTGCAGAGGGATTAAAAGTCTGCTAATTTTTTGGGGATGTCTGCACCCCTGATAGGGTATAGACACCTCACAAATGTTGTCACTTTCTACTTCAAATTCATTCACTTCCTGTCACATAGCCAAACAGGAAGTGAGGGTAAAACCTTACTAATGTCTTTTCTTGGGCACACACAGATCAATCTAAATAGTTTCCCATTATGTAAATTGCACTCTAGCATGTTGCTGTGTACACCCCAAATTATTAGGGATCTTGGACTTTGGGGTCCATTTACTAAAGGCAAATCCACTTTGCACTACAAGTGGACACACAAGGAAGAAAAAAAAACAAAAAAAACGTTGCTTCTACATGATTGGATGTTAAAATCGACAGTGCTTCCCCTCAGATTTTCAGCGACTACGCTTGTACTGCAGAGTGGCTTTGCCTTTACTAAACCCAAAACTAACTAATCATTTGTGGTGTACACAGCAGTGCTGGAGTGCAATTTGCTTAATAGGGACACTGGTTAGATTGACCTGTGTGTCCCCAAGAAAAGACATTGGTAGGGTTTTAACCTCACTTCCTGTTCAGCTGTGTGACAGGAATTGAAGCCAATTTTAAGCAAAGGGACACAAAGCCCAACCAAAAAAACACAAGCAGGGGTTCTAACACTCACGTGGCTTCCCTCAAACACCCACAATTAGAATAGGATTGCCTTGCGCTAGATTTAAGCACAGTGCTGTAAATTTACAAGCCTGTCCGCCAATACCCCCCCCCCCCCCCCAACAGTCCATGTTTGCAGGTTTTTCTTAAAAGACAGTCTGGACAGCAATTCTTGATCAGATAAATCCACAAAACATGTCCTGTCAGGGGTACTTGAGGACTGAGGCTGAGAACCACTGCAGTAAAAAGGAAAAAATTAATACTTACTGCTCTGTATTTTTCCTTTCCGGGTGATTATACATGGCAGCAAACAATCCATGCATACGCACCAGGAAAGGAGCTTCGAGACAAAAATCACACCTGTTTTGTTAGGCCAATCAGCCTATTTCAGCTGCAGCTGTCAAAATCTGTAGCATGAAAAAGTAACAAAAAACAAACTTCAAAATTTGAAAGTAATTTTATTGGTCAACAAAACAAGGAAAGCAAAAACAAACAAAAAAATCAAACAAAAATAAATAAACATAAAAAATAAAAATAAACATAGGTTCATTTGAGATCGTAAACAGAATATGGTTTATCCTTTGGAAATTAACAGGATAAATAGACCCAGACATCTATTAAGGATTGAAACATTAATTAGTCAGAACATCTTGAGAAATATTTAGCAAAACAATGCAGCACAGACAAATACATCAAAGTGAACACCCTAAAAACAACATACATTGACAGCCTCACAAATATTTCAGGCGGAGATAGCCCCCACCCAAAAGAAATAAATAAACCAATCAAAAAAACCCTTGATCAAAAACATATCTGTTTTGCAAAGACATTCGATAAGGACACACACATATAATCTTGCCAGCTGGCCCTACACACAATCTGGCCTCTTTTCAGGGCAGCTAACAACTGCTCTATGCAAGCTTTATATAACATAGGCTTGTGTGCTAATGAGGCAATTGAAAACACATGCACAGCCCATGAAACACACAACACAAGTTCACCCAATGTAGAGACTGAACTTTAAAGTGGGTACACCTGTTAAGGATGTCCTTAAATTACTAACCCAAAAAACAAATTCCCTGGGCATGCTCAGATCACCAGAAATGCAGAGGCAAAGCCCTGTCCAAAATGAATCACATCATCCAGCTAGCTACAAAATTAGAGATGGGACAAACACCCCCTGGTCCGGGTGGGCAAACAGAGCCTAACATGGGAAAAAGTTATACCATAAATACCATTGCAGTCTATGGGAATTGACTTGTTCATTTTGCTAGACCCCACTTGGCTGGCTTATCTTCTAGTAATTGGCCTTAAAATGGGTATGGGGGCCCTGGTCCCACCTAAGGGACATACAGTACCTGCCACCGTTATTGTACTTTCAGCGTGATCTCAATCTGGTTTTAGGCGACAGGGTAATGTAAATCTTGCATAAAAGAGGGCTCCTGCGCTATCGGGGACTACAGCTAGGGGGCACTGCTTGCAAACACCATGTAGTCTGTCCTTGCCAGAAAAAAATTAAACAAATGTGAAAGTGGTGGTGTCTGCGCTGTGAAGTAAATAGTGTAAAGTATACAACGTGGGTGACTGAACCATAAAAATTGATACTAAAACTAAGTGCGTGATGAACAGATCAAAAACAGAACAGTAAATCAAAGATGCTTGAACAAATACAAAAACTCAATGTGAGCCTGAAAATCACTCAAAGTCCATATGGTAGTAACAGGTGAAAACATAAAAGTGCAAAATGATCAGAGTCAAAAGATCATAGATCAAAAATCAAGTGAAAAATAAAATAAAGAATAATAAAGTCTTATAAATAGTGCTCCCAAAAGTCCAAAATTCCGTGCTGGGGGCAAAAACTTCAGTGCAAACACCTCTTGTGGTCCCTAACTGCTCACCTCCTGGCTATAGCACGGATAGCCAAAAAATGAACTCCAAGGGATGTAGACACAGGCAGCAGCAATTAGCGACGGCTGAAGGACTCAGCAGCAGATGGACATGTAAAAAACACCAAAGGAACATCATGGCATAATACTGTGGGTGCTAAAGTAAACAATGAATCACATAGACATGCACTCACAGAGGCCATGAACAGTAGGCCTATCTCCAACGAACACAGAGTTTGTGATTGGTCCTATGTAAATTCCTGAGTTTCTCCCTGTTACCTCCTCCAACTTCAGATGGCCTATCGTTGGAGATAGGCCCACTGTTCATGGCCTCTATGTGAGTGCATGTCTATGTGATTCATTGTTTACTTTAGCACCCACAGTATTATGCCATGCTGTTCCTCTGATGTTTTGTGCATGTCCATCTGCTGCTGAGTCCTTATGTGCAGGAGGCGGTCCTTAAGTGGTTAAAGCGTGACAAGTTAGGTATCTATTTACTCGGTGTAACATTATCTTTTAAATTATCCCCAAAAATTGGGCTAACTTTACGGTTTTGTTATTTTTTAACCACTTCAGCCCCGGACCATATTGCTGGTCAATGACCGGGCCACTTTTTGCGATTCGGCACTGCGTGGCTTTAACTGACAATTGCGCGGTCGTGCGACCTGGCTCCCAAACAAAATTGACGTCCTTTTTTTCCCACAGAGCTTTATTTTGGTGGTATTTGATCACCTCTGCGGTTTTTATGTTTTGCGCTATAAACAAAAATAGAGCGACAATTTTGAAAAAAAAATTGAATATTTTTTACTTTTTGCTATAATAAATATCCCCAAATATATATATATATATATATATATATATATATATATATATATATATATAAATAAAATGTCCTCAGTTTAGGCCAATACGTATTCTTCTACATATTTTTGGTAAAAAAATATCGCAATAAGCGTTTATTGATTGGTTTGTGCAAAAGTTATAGCGTCTACAAAATAGGGGATAGTTTTATGGCATTTTTATTAATATTTTTATTTTACTAGTAATGGCGGCGATCAGCGATTTTTATCGGTACTGCGACCTTATGCCGGACACTTCTGACACATTTTTGGGACCATTTGCATTTTTATAACAGTGCTATAAAAATGCATTGATTACTATAAATATGCCACTGGCAGGGAAGGGGTTAATTATGTTCCCTGTGTGTGTTCTAACTGAAGGGGGGTGAGACTGACTTGGGGAAATGACTGATCGCTGTTCATACATTGTATGAACAGACAAGTCAGGCATTTCTCCCCCTGACAGGACCGGGAGCTGTGTGTTTACACACACACAGCTCCTGGTTCTCGCTCTGTAACGAGCGATCACGGGTGCCCGGTGGTGGGACCAGGGGCGAGCGGGGGACGCTGACCATGAAGAGGAACTCCGCACCAAATAAAAAAAAAAAAAAAACGGCGTGGGTTCCCCTTCAGGAGCATATCAGGCCCTTAGGTTTTGTATAGATTGTAAGGGGGAACACCAACAGCGAAAAAATGGCGTGGGGGTTGCCCCCAGATCCATACCAAACCCTTATCCGAGCACGCCGCCTGGCCGGACAGGAATGGGGGTGGGGACGAGCGAGCGCCCCCCCCTCCTGAGCTGTACCAGACTGCATGCCCTCAACATGGGAGAGTGTGTGCTTTGGGGCAGGGGGGGCACTGTGCCCCCCACCCCAAAGCACTCTTGTCCCCATGTCGATGGGGACAAGTGCCTCTTCCCGACAACCCTGGTCGTTGGTTGTCGGGGCCTGCGGGCAGGGGGCTTATCAGAATCTGGGAGCCCCCTTTAATAAGGTGGCCCCCCACCCTATGTGAATGAGTATGGGGTCGTACATCGTACCCCTAC
Source organism: Rana temporaria (assembly GCF_905171775.1). Lineage (NCBI taxonomy): Eukaryota > Metazoa > Chordata > Amphibia > Anura > Ranidae > Rana > Rana temporaria. The sequence goes on from NC_053490.1 coordinate 188,569,268, forward strand.
CTATTCACCTGGGGGGAAAAAAAATATTTAATAAAACACTACACAGGTTTTGAAGTAATTAGTCAGCTGGGGGGACTTTTGCCAGGGCCCCTCCCCGTTTAAGCTCTTTTACATGGGGGGGGGGTAGACCCGGTCTTTGCCGTTTTCTGCCGGGGGGGGGGGGGGGACTTCACCGTCACCTTCTGCCTGGGCCCCCTCCCTTTTAAGCTCTTTTACATTCGGGGGTGCGCCCAGTCTTCTCCGCCGGTTTCTGCCGGGGGGAGCTGGACTTCCCCGCTGCCTGCTGCCGGGGCCCCCCCCGCTGCCTGCTGCCGGGGCCCCCTCCCCCGCTGCCTTCTGCTGGGGCCCCCTCCCCCGCTGCCTTCTGCCGGGGCCCCCTCCCCATTTCTTCTTTAAGCTCTTTTACAAAGGGGGGGAGGGGTAGGCCTGGTCTTCTCCACCACCCGGCGACCCCACCCTTTGTTACATTACATTCCCGGGGCATGATATAAAAATCTGTGTAGTGTGGTTTTTTAACTTTACATTTTCCCCCAGGTGAATGTGTAGGGGTACAATGTACCCCATACTCATTTACATAGGGTGGGGGGCCAGCATCTAGAGGCCATCTTATTAAAGGGGGCTCTCAGATTCCGATAAGCCCCCGCCCGCAGACCCCGACAACCAACGGCCAGGGTTGTCGGGAAGAGGCCCTTGTCCAAATCGACATGGGGACACGAGTGCTTTGGGGTGGGGGGCGCAGTGCCCCCCTGCCCCAAAGCACACACTTCCCCATGTTGAGGCCATGCGGCTTGGTATGGCTCAGGAGGGGGGCGCTCGCTCGTCCCCACCCCCATTCCTGTCCGGCCAGGCGGCGGGCTCGGATAAGGGTTTGGTATGGATCTTGGGGGAACCCCCACGCCGTTTTTTCAGGGTAGGTTTCCCCCCTTACGATCCATACCAAACCTAAGGGTCTGATATGCTCCTGAAGGGGAACCCACGCCGTTTTTCGCCGTTTTTTTTTTAAATTTGGCTTGGAGTTCCCCTTCATGGTCAGCGTAAGCTGAAAACTATTTAGGCATTCACGTGCGCCGCTTCAAGCCGCACAAAGGCAGTTACGCCGCTTGGTATTTACCAATATGTTGCCGGCGTAGTGGAGCGGCGTGCGCAAGTGCCCGAATTAGCCGCTCACGCATGCGCAGTACTCAAATAAACCTCCCGCAGGTTTAAATGTACTTGCCGGTGTAGCGGCTCGTTTTCAGAAAAGTCACTTTCAATTCGGCCCGTAAAAGTTAAACATGTCCCTACACTTCCCCACATCACCCCCTAAATAAACACACTCACAAACACTTTCATTTTACATTTCTAAATGCCATGCGCCAGGTCCATAGAGGCGCACCATGCGCCCCCTCGGCATTATAGTAAATAAGGAATTGTGCTGCTTTGGCAGCGCATTCCTTTAGTAAATTCCAAAACGGCTGTTGTTCCAGCCTTTGCTCCATGAATCATGGAGCAAAGGCTTGGTAAATCAGCCCCAATGTGTGTTCTGTTTTGGTAAAATTTTGTGTTAAGCCTGGTACACACAAAAAAAAGACAGATCGCCACACATGATGTTAGTGTGTCAATCTCCCCAGCTGAGCTATTGCGTTCTGACAGGGGGACTCTGCCAAAACACACAGATTAGCGCTCATAGCCTTGGTCTGCGAGTTGTGATTGGTTGCTGGTTTTCCAGGATTCCCCTTCCAATGACTGGCTTTTGTCGGAATTTGGCCTGGGTGCACCCCAGCCTTAGCACAAATGGCTAACAATTTTTAAATGACTATACCTGTGTCACTTTTTTTAAATATAAAAAGTACACATGACAGAAAGACACAAAAAGTAAAGTGTAAACTAAAATGTTATAAATTGAGAGATACCACAGCATTTTTACCAGGGGCGTAACTAGAAATCACAGGGCCCCATAGCAAAATGTTGTATGGGGCCCCCCCCCCCGGATTTACTTCCTTTGCCGCCCCAAGGCCGGGTCCTTCAATGACGCCCCCCCCCCGCCCAAAAAAAACTAAAAGTCCCCCAACCCTGAAAGCGCACGGAAAAATCATACGGGTGGACCTACATATAAAATGTATAAGGATTGAGGGGTGAGCTGTGTATGGGGGAATTTAACGGTGATCTGTGTACGGTGTGCAGGATTTAGGGGTGATCTGTGCACATGCAAGTACCCTCCTTCCCAAGTGCAGAGCTCTCCTCTCCCCAGATTAGTTTGGAGCCCACCCTCCATCAATACACATTCCTCTGGCATCAACCCCCCTTCTTCCCCCTTTCAGTAGTGAGCATTCCGGTCACCCAACTAACATCAGAGATGGGCTGCAGAAGAGAAGCTGTAACTCACTGCATGTCCGTGGAGCATAGGGTGACCACGTGTCCCGGATTGCCCGGGACAGTCCCGCATTTTGCAGGTCTGTCCCGGGCACCTTCATTCCAGGACAATACAGTGTCCCGGAATGAAACTGACACAGCCACCCCCCCGGCCAATCTTATGACCCAAAAAAAGGCCGTCACATCACCGCTTTACTCACTGACGGTACTTGCCCTGGCCGGGAATGCCTGGAGGAGCACAGTCCCCGCCCCCTTCTTGTGATTGGCGAAATCATAAATCCCACCTGATTTTTGGGAGGGGGGGTGTCCCTGAATGGTAGTTTGGAAATGTGGTCACCGTAGTGGAGCAGCTCCTGTCTGTGTACACCCCCCACCCCTTCCCCCCTCCCCTCTCTGCTTTCACATAGAGATAGATAGACAATGTGTTTTGTAGAGCAGAGAGGGTTCTAAACGGCTGTCGGGAGGAGAGCACTGTCACTTGTAAATACAGCAGCGCTTCTGTATTAACAAGTGACAGTAGAGGATTTTTTCACCCCTGTGTTGCCGCAGCGCCCAGGGCTGCTGTTAGAAATCACGGGGCCCCGTACAGCCTACCTGACAGGGCCCCCCTAAAAAAATATCAAAACAAATATTTTTGCTAACAATACACCACAAAAATCATTTTTAACATACACAAGCACAAAAAAAACTTATAAACTTACAGGGGAACAGGGCTAAATATACAACAGGAAAGACAATTCCCCTCTTCCTTCACCATCAGAGTTTCTGTCTCTCTTCTGGTGCTTTGCAGGGGTTAAAGAAGGATCCCGAGGTGGGGCATCTTACTCCTGCTGCTTGTGCGGGTGGGATGTGTACTGCGCCAATCACATGGGATGAATAGGAGAAGAGGGTCAGCAGGGATTGGCGCAGTACACAGTACACATCTCACCCACACAAGCAGCAGTAGTAAGATGCTCCACCACGGGGTTCTTCCTTAAGCCCTAAAAAAAAAAAAATGTGGTGGGAATGAGAACCATGGGGTAGGGGAGAAAAAGGGGGGGGTAAAAGTGGGGGTGGGTATGAGATGGGGTATGGGTAGAGAAGAACTCGAATGAGACTGGGGAAATCCTGGTCTGTATAGGGATTAAAAAGGAGGAGGATTTGTGCTGGTAGTGGGGGGGGGGGGGGGGGAGGGAGGGCAGATAGATCGCTGTCAAGGAGACTGGAGAGGGATAATCAGAGATGGGCATGGGGCATACTCTCAGCTGGTAATAAATAGCCATAGTATAAAAAGTAAATGGGCTGTCTGGCAGGAAGGGGAGAGGGAGTGATCTCCATTGCTTAGTAAAGAAACAGTGTTGGGGGTGTGCAAGGGGGGGGGGGGGGGGGTTCCAGACATTTGTAATGTTTGTAGATCCTGGGACACACACATGTGTGAAGGTAAAGTGTCTGCAGGGAAAAGTCAGGGAAGGGAGGGGGAGAGATAACAAGCATCTGAGAGGAGCAGTGTGACAGGCAAAGATGAATGGATCTGTGTGAGGACGACAGGGAGCAGGACGGCCAGATAGTGTCTGAGGAGGGGAGGAAGATGCCAGGGAGAGAGAGCATTGCAGACACAGCCAGATAACAGAACTGACCTGTACACTGTAGCAGAAGAGAGCCAACGTGAGGAGACCTGTTATCACTGCTGCCCGAACCTGCTGGGAGGAAACTTCAAAGGCCCCCCATGCACCTAGGACCCCTGGGCAGTTCACAGAAGTGCCTGTGCATTAAGACAGGCAAGCTCTCCCCCACTCTCACAGTGTCCTGACGAATCTCCCAGCTTTTAGGGAGAGGAAAACAGGCAGCGCTGGGGGGAGACCAGGCACCTATAGGACATAGGAGGATCACATGTGGCTACAACAGGGAGGCAGATCGGTGCGCTGTGACAGAAATATTGCCGACAGGAGGGAGAGAAACACAGCATCGGTTCTGTAACTGTCACAGCGCACCGATCTGCCTCCCCATCGGCGGGCCCCACTCGGCTGCGGGCCCCATAGCGCCTGCGTGGGTCGCTATGGCGGTAGTTCCGCCACTGATTTTTACATTGATCCACTGTGAAAAAGAAGAGGTCTGTAAAGTAATACAGACCAATTACAGTGAAATAAATGAGTAATAAATATACTCAGCAAAATTACTAAATCTGTATACCACATTACATAAATGTAATTACTTATTAGTCAAATCTCTAAACCACTATCATAAAAAGTATGGACTAAAATGTGCCAACAGCAGACATATTTCAGCAATGATGATTAATGAGATGGAAAATATTGCAAATGAAAAAGGTAGTAAAAAGTCCCAACATTAACTTTTATTAAAGGAAACAAGAGCTTGTACTTTTCCCACAACTCATAATAAATAGAGCCAACTGCTTTTGGAAACTGCAAAGGTGAACAAAGCTACAAGTGCCGACAATGAGCGAAGTGAGTGCCAAAACAAACAAGGACTTGGTGCATGATAAGCTGTCAGTACGTGTCCAGATGAAAAAGAAAACAAGAGACCTTTTATCGTTTTATTAGCACTCCACCCTAATTAGTGGGCTTTTGACTATTGTGTTACATCTCGTCCAGAAGTAAGAGAGGTGACTAGTGTCACTTTAGGATGTCATTCATTGAACCTTTTTCTTTCAACTATGGCATGCAGTGACAAACAGAAATACTAATTCAATGAATGCGTGACCTAATCATGAAGAGTAAGCAAGTATAATAAGGCAGGTTAGCCCTGTATGTTTCAGCTGACAAAGTTAGGACAGTGGGCTGAGCGAGAGGCAAAGCAACGGAGGGCCATGGCCTATTCTATATAGAGGGCATTCATTCAGACACAAGAAAGTCTACCTCTAAACAAGAGCTACAGAAAGCAAGGTGGTCTTAACTGTGTCTGCGCAGACTAGATAATTGGAACACCTTTTAACTATGCATCTGAAAGGACTGATCTCTGCTCTCCACCAAAGAAGGGCTCAGAAGTATAACATACAGACTTGATGCAGCTGCTGGTTAATAGACTGATAACTAATGCTTCATTCAGGGATAAATATATATAAATCCTACATTTCTACTCTTAGGCCTCATTTCCACTGGCGTTTTTACAGCCACGTTTCTGAGCGTTTTTTACAGCTTAAAAACGCCTGTCCATGTTATTCTATGGCTTCATTTCCACATAGACGTTTTTGAGCTGCAAATGGCATAGGCGTTTTTGAGCTGTAAAAAAAACGCAGGACCAGGGCGTTCTGAAGCTCCAGAGTAGAGCTGTAAAAACGCCAGACGTTAAAAAATGCTCAAAAACACGCAAAAACGCTTAAAAACGCGACCGCGGCATTTTTAAAGCTGCAGCTCACAAAAAAAAAAATTTTTTTTTTTTTACAAAATAAACATGGACAGGCGTTTTTAAGCTGTAAAAAAGCCTAACAACAGTGGCTGTAAAAACGCCAGTGGAAATGAAGCCTAAAACTGACAGTGACATTGAGAAGGGCAGAAAGGCAAAACAATCAAAAAGAATGAGAATGAAAATGAACTAGCAGAAAAAAATGTGTAAAAACTTGTGCCTACACATATTCATAGGCATACTAGCATGGGAAGAATTAATTTTCAATATCTAAAGTATAATTTAATGTATGTTTAGGTATTGCGGAACAACTGCCACCCAAAACAACACTATGCACAAATCACTTACACTTAGTATATGTCAGTACATTTGCTCATTCATATGGTACAAATTAAGATACTGAAGTATGAGACACTAAACAAAACCAATAGGTGCCATTTAAAGAATAGGCCAAGTGTGGAAACAATTATAAACAGATAGGAGGTTTAAAATAACCTTTTTGATTTTGGTGTGATATCCCAAAAAATGTCACTTGGGTGATTATCCATACATATGTTAGGTGTGTGAGTGCATATTTAGACTGATATAAATGAACCACTCCTGAACAAGTGTAACTTTTTACTGGTTCTTGGCCAATTATAATTTGCAATTTGTCCTACATATGCAGGGTTTCAGAGCAGCTCCCCATAACTCAGCTGCCTTGCCACAGAAAATTAGTTCCACCTAGTTGGGTATCAATGACTTATTCACTACGAGCTCTAGGACTCAGTACAATCTGTTGAGCACTGAGGTCTGAAATGGGTGACTACCTTCATCAGACTTCAAACATAAATGAGTTTGCTAGCAATAAAAACACAGAAGGGACATAATTATTGTGAGAGAAATGTACTAGAGCAACAGATCATTTGAAGACTTTTCTATAGGGCTGATAATAATGGACTAGGCCAAACTACGACCAGCTGTGTCCAGGTGGATTAAAAATGCAAAATGAAAGAAACAAGCATATTAAAATATATTAGCCTCCTGACAGATTTATATAACACAAAGGCATTCAAATACATTGTCTGTGCAGCATACTCTTCTTTTGAAATTAGGTGGGTACCAGACATAGTTAAAAAACTCATTTATTTGATTGTGAATTGTGAAAAAAAGGAATTGTCAGTAATAATAATAATAATCAGAAAAAAAATGGTGTGGGCCCCCCAAAAGCATACAAGGCCCTTCAAGTCTAGTGTGGATTTTGAGGGGAATCACATGCCCAATTTTTTTTCAAAGACTGCCTACTATACGTTTTCACACTACACCCTGTACTCATTCACATTGGGGGGGGGGGGAAACTGGGGCCCCCCTTATTAAAATGGGCTTCTAGATTCCAATAAGCTCCACAGACCCCCCACCCCCACAACTACCAGCCAGGGTTGTGGAGAAGAGGCCCTTGTTCCCAATCAACATGGTGGAAACTGATCCCCCCCCCCTGCCACAAAGCGCACCCCCATGTTGAGGGCATGTGGCCTGGTATGGTTCGTGGTGGTCGCTTTTCTACTCCTTTTTCTGGCCTGTCAGGCTACATGCTTGAATAAGGGTCTGGTAAGGATTTTGGGTGAAAACACAAATTTTTCTTATTTTATCTTTGCCGTAATTCATTTTTTTTACATTTAGCTGTCAGCAGGGAACTCTGACAGCTGATGACTCATTGGTTGTAAAGGGTGTGGCTTCCACCCACTCCTTAACAAATATTTACAAATTGTTATGGAGCATGTAAAAAAAAACAAACTATATAAATGCAACACTTGCATTTTTGGTGCAGGTCCATTGAAGTCTATTACACGCAAAATGCGATCAGCTGTCAGTCAGTCCCTGGCCCTTCCCAAAAATGCAGCAACTGCAAAATGCATAAATTTGAATGTGTACCATAGGAACCATGTTAAATGGGCTGTAGTGCATTTCTGCAAAACTGACTAAAAATGCAAAAGTGTGAACCTAGTCTAAATCATGAGGGTGTGAGACTGAACGTATACAGAAAGCCTTCAGAACAGCTGACAGGAAATGGCCAGTGCCTTTCTGTAAAGCACAGTTGGGAGGGGGAAACTGATGAGAGTAAACAGGGAGTTAAGGCATGCTTACTGAGGGTGTAAAGCTGAATGGGCACACAAAGCCCCTGTGCTTCTGATAGGAAACATGAAATGCTCTTCTGTTTTATATTATAAAGAAAATTATAATAATAATAATAATAATAATAATAATAATACAAAAATAAAGCATTTTTACTATGAAAGATAGTTAAATAATAAATGAACAGAAAAAAAGCTGCAGTTTCAGACTAATTAAGTGTTAAGCAGACTTAAACCAACTGTCAAACACCCTCAGGGGAAGCCAAGAGCTTACCTGTATAGTTTTCAGCATGTCATCAATGCTGACAGACAGTAAAGGCAAAGACAGGTTCCATTCACTAGACACATTCACTTTAGTCCCATCAACTTCCACCTGTTTGGACATTATAACAGACTATTAATATAGAGGCAGACAAAAAGGTTCTCTAAAGTTCATTACTGCACACAAAGCAAAAGACATTTTAAACAGATGGCTTCCAAGCAACCTGTCATGTTTACCAATCCTGCTATCCGACAGGGTCCAAATATGTAAGCATTTAGCCATCTCTGGGGAAAGGTGAAGGACCTGTGAACATCTGCCTCTGGGTATTGCTGCATCAAGTGATTTACAGCAAACAAGAAAATGCCAGCTAAATTGTGGGTGTTTGCAGACATGCTACATTTAATAAAATTAGACAGGTAATTTGGAAACATTGAGGTGACATTTTGCTAGTTATAGGACAGGCCTAGCATATAATATTCTCTCTGAGGCTTAGACCTGTGTATTACATTAGAGAGTTCTTTATGGTGACTCTAATTAATAAAGAAGCTTTAATTAGGAGGAGAATTTTATGCTACATCCATTTTATCAAACCTTTCAGAAAATCATCATATAGCAGATAAAAGCTACGCCCCAGGAATGATTAAATGTTTTAAGACTTATTCAATAAGAAATGTAAACTGATTACATGTTATCAGCAACTAGTTTGAATGATGTTTATAGTAAATTATATAAAAAAATAAGGCTAAATATAATCTCCTTTAAATAGCATTAGACTAAAGCCTCGTACACACGATCGGATTTCCATCGGACAAATCCGTGGAATTTTGTGCGAAGGGCGTTGACTGTGAACTTGGTATGCATACAGACGGCAGAACTTTTTCAGCCAACATACACAAAACGATGTGGTTTTTCAGCTCTTTGGCACCATCCTTTGGGCAACTTCTGCTAATGTTGTCTTATGGTTAGCATTGGTTCGGAACATGCGTGTTTATACTTTGGATTGTTTTCTGATGGACTTGTGTACACACGATCGGATAATCCAACAAGACACATTTGTTGTTGGAAAATTTGAAAGCATGCTATAAAACACTTGTTGTCGGAAATTCAAACAATTGTCCGATGGAGCATACAAACGGTCAGATCTTCTGATAAAACCCTGCCATCACATATTTGTTGCTGGAAAATCCGATCGTGTGTATGAGGCTCAATTATTAGCATTTACTGCACCAATCGCTATCTGAACGAGGCACCATCAACCTTATAGGGCATAGCGACAAGTCAAGTACCAACTGATGACTCTCACACTTCACGACCCTGACATACTATTACATTCTAGTGCAAAGGTTTCACTTACTTCACCACTTCCCACCAAAAAAAATCCAGAATAGGTTATTTCTTTCTCTGATGATTGACCCAATGTACTTTTTGGATCATTACCTATTTACCATGACACTGCTTTTCCCAGACTAAGATTGGCGAATGACGATTTGGAGACTAAATGCACTTTTTTGGGTGACCCTTGCAACCTTAAGTGCTGTTTAAGTATTTTTTTTCCAATCAAATGACACCCTAGACGCTTCAGCTATGACACAATGGGAAGCACACACATGCATGGTCAGAGGTGAATTTAAAGCATTGACAAGTAAAATAAAAATGGCACAGCAAGATTGAATACGCTCTCTGATGATTCAAATACAAAAGACAGAAGTGGCCTATAAACAACTGGTGGGGGTTTGTACAGAGACAACCTTGCATCAATTAAAAGCAAGTTACTTGTGGAACAAGGGAAAATAAAGTTTTGTTCTGGCTCAAAAACTATTTGATGAGCAAACAAACAAAAGCGGAAAACTGCTGTCCAAAACTTTTTCATTCTGCTCCTTCAAATTTTCCCATCACTGTGGTAGAAAACAAATGTCGATTTGACCCCCCTAACACTTTTAAAAGAAAGCATGGCCAGCAAAAGTGACAGTAGGCACAGGTAACTTGTATCAAGCCTGCCTATGACAAGGGAGTCCGTCATGCATATTATATTACAATCCTGTCTGAAAATCTGCCAGTGTTTTAAGTATTTTAAATATTTTTATCCTTAAAATAAACATTTTAATCTCTGAGTCTAATGATATGTACCAGATTCAACCTCTAATTATATATATATCTTCTGACTTTTATGCTCAGGATGGATTAGATATTTTGTTCTTTAACTATATAGCTGGTTATTTATATTTACCACTGCATATAGATATTTAAGAATACATTTTCTTTTTTTAAACTTTACATATTAACTAAATTATACATTACACGTTTTTGAGGCATCTGATAAATTGATTAATAAAAACGATAATCGGCCGACTAATCAATTATGAAAATAATTGTTAGTTGCAGCCCTACACAGATCTCATGAATAATTGAAAACAAGTGGAATGTTGGAATGTGACTATAGCGTATAATTTACAGGGGACATTGCAAGCAGACATTTAGCCCCTAGGCCATATCAGCGGATCAGATACATTGTTTTCTGCTCCAACCCCCTTCTCTCTATACATACACATGGGTCCTTTTTGCACATAACTTACCTAGTTACACTTTGTATCTAACCCTTCTACACTCTCATTCTCCCACTTTCATCTCATTACACCTTTCCTTTCCCCCATATCTGTACTCTCCTCCCCACCGACTACTTTCCCTCACACCCCCCTATTTTCCCCCTTCTACTTCACTATTGTACTTGGAGATCAAACCTTACTTAGTGGCTCACACAAACTACTCTGATCGCCACACTTTGAAACTTCAAACCTCCTACCTTCCAACATTTCCCTTGTGAGAACAAGCGATATCTAATAGGTGAAAAACTACAAAGATCCTGCGCTTATGCTACTACTGTGGTGTCCCTACTCCGTGGAGGCTCCTAGCACTGTGAACCATATAACCCCTTATTTATGGATAACCTTTATTTTGTGACACATACAAGAAAGTACTGCATTCCCCTTACATACATAAATACTTTTCTCTTATAATCAATGTAAATGGTGAAAAAACAAATGATAAACAATCATTTAACGTGGTCATTTAAACAATCATTTAAAGTATCCAGTGAAAAAACAAAGTGAATTCAAAGTTCATACAGTGTGTTGTTTATACTTAAATTATATAACCACAAATAAATGTCTCTAAAACCCAGTGCTTCGTCATCCAAATCTCAAAATATGCTCCAGAAAACCGTGCATGGACTACTACAAAACACATCCTTCCCAAAACACAAAACCCGTGCTCATGGACCTCCATGACCCTGTTAGCTTAAAGGAGTAGAAAAAATCCAATGCTGCATCTGTCCCCTGCTGGCTCTGCAGTGTGGACTGAGCAATCAAATGATGATCGCTCAGTTCTCCCCCTCCGCTCTAAGTAGCAACACAGGACTGTCACTATCCAGCTCTCTGCTCTGCCCCTCCAGCGCTCATTGGAGAGCTGGGTTGTGGAGGGGGCAGGAGGGGCTGTAGAAGGCTCTCTGCATATTGCTGAGAGGCTGGGCCAGGTGCCGGTCCAGGCTGCTGGGTGGATCCCAGATCTTTTCAGAGCTGGTTGACGTCAGTCGGCAGTCTGCTGTCAGCTGAAAATAGGTCACAGGAGTGCAGAATAAACCGCACTCCAGTGATCCAAAGGATATGTATAGCTGTATATACTTCTCTTCTTTAATAAGTGGGTCCACAGTAGCTTAGATTTACACTATTCTTCAAGGCAGCCTTCCAAGTCATCTCCTTCTAGCTTTTGATCTTTACACCATTCAATCCTCGAAACCCCCCATTAGACTTACTGGTAACGGTATTTCCAGGAACCTGCCAGGACAGCTACTTGAGATGATTGGCTCCGTCCTCTACAGGAACTACAAATCAGATACAATTTAAAAAGGCACCTCCCTTTCCTCTGACCCTCAGTTGTTTAGAAGACCAAGAAAACCTCCACCAAAAGTGCACTCGGCAGGGGAAAACACATAGAAACATAAAAACACCAGGTGGAAGTAGAATAGGGTGGGAATATAGACGCTGTCCTGGAAGGTTCCTGGAAATACCGGTAAGTCTAACAGGGGTTTTCCCCCCTCACCTTCCAGGACAGCTACTTGAGGATAAGAAATATTTTATACCTTCGGGAGGGACAACAGCCTAAAGCACTTTCCTACCAAAGGAAATGTCCTGGCAGGAAAGCATCTGAACTCTATAATGTTTGACAAATGCATGAGAGGAGGACCAGCTTTAGAAATTTCTTCCTATGATGCCCCCGCTCTTTCAGCCCATGACATAGCCATGGATCTTGTAGAATGAGCCCTAATTCGAGAAGGAGGGATACGACCTGACGCTTTGTATGCTTCACAAATGGCTTCCCTAATCCACCTAGCAATAGAGCTTTTAGACGCTTTGGACCCCTTTTTGGGGCCACTGAACAATACTAACAGCAAGGAGGAACTCCTAAACCCACTGGATTTCTCTCGGTAAAGCAGAAGACATTTATTTACGTCTAGAAGACTTTCCTCCTCCGCATTCTTGGGAGAGGTACAGAAACTAGGCATGACTACTTCCTGGGACTTATGAAAGTTTAAAGATACTTTGGGCAAATAGAAAGGATCAGGCCTAATCACTACCCTGTCCTCTAGAATGCTCAGGAAGGGGTCTTTACAGGAAAGGGACTGCAGATCAGAAATCCTTCTCCCTGACGTAATAGCCAAAAGAAAGGAAATCTTATAGGAAATTAATTTCATGGAAGCCTCATGCAAAGGCTCAAAATGAACACTTGTTAGAGCATTTAACACTAATGACAGATCCCAAAGAGGCACATGTTTGTCTTAAGTGACTGGTGTACCGGATAAGTTCTCGATTTCCACCCCTGAAGACCCCTATACATTTTATCCTGTACAGATTGGATTTGCTGTGGCATCTCAATCTGCTCCGAGGCATATATTGACTTTAAAAGTTTGTCAATATCTTCCACTGTAAAGAGATACTTAGAGCTACCCGCCTCCTCTGATGTGGAATGCCCATCAGAGGAAGAGCTTGGGTTCTCCCCTTCTTCCAGATCAGAATTATAGTGTGAACCAATGGTCTTGGACATTAACAGAGGAAGGGGTCTAGCTGAGGCTGAAGGCTCTTGAGCTATGGAACGAGATGAGGAAGGTCCCAGCCCAGCTACTCTGTCATTAAAAGACTGGAAGGAGGTTACAACCTCCTTCATAGAAGACATTAACTCGTTCAAAGAGGCAGTCTCTGACCTAGCCCTTGATGTAATACAATCCTCACAAAATAGTTTTTTATATCCATCAGAAAGCCTGGCCCTACAGTTTCCACATTTCTTTTTCACCGGTTTGTTCTAGAAAAAAAGCAGAAACAAGAGACATAAGCAAAGAAGGTCCATACAAAAAAAGGTTCCCTGCTGTATAATCACAGACAAGGGCTTATCTTGGAGGCAGTATGGGACCTGGAGGCTACCACTGGTTCAATCAGAACGGGCGCTCCATCCTCAGACCTGTCCTCAAGCTCCTTAAGGCAAGTGGAGATCAGCTGCTGTTGTCCTGCTAAAATGTGCCTGTCCTGCGTTTCAGCAGACTGTTCCCCAGGCAGCATGTCCTCAGTGTATCACGGCATGTTCCTTACCAACATGGCGCCGGAAAGTGTGTCACGTGACTTCTGGTTCCGGCGCCATCTTGCCGCGTCACCGGAAGTCCTCCGACACCATCTTGGTACACCTCGCAAAGCACGAGGAGGACAAGGTTTCCACACAGGCAGAGCTGGGGAAAAACCTGAAGGAAGTTGCCACCACTTTCACCAGGTACCTCCAAAATAGGGAACCCTTCTGGCAGAAAGTACAGGGACTAATACAACCAGGAATTGGCCATAACCAGTACTGGATGATGCCAGAGAAGGGGGGTTCACCAACCACAGTTACTAGACCTAGGAAAAACAAAAACGTTTTAGGAATTTACCACTTTGCTACAATACAAAATAAATATACTTATTTGACTGTCTTTTGTCAATTATATTTTGGGGTAAATATCTGTGGTTCCACCAATTACTTAAAGGTAGTATTAAACTTGTAGTCTTTCTTTCAAATTACACTCTAGAAAAAACAGTCGATGCATTAAATTTGCTAACAAATTAAAACTAAATTTATATAATGTGGTCAAGGGAAGGTTAATGTTAAAAAAACTAAAAAAGCAAAACAACATTTGTTGCAAAACCTACACATGAAATTAAGAAACATATTTTGTACAGGTAGAAAAGGTAGTGGTCCTAAGGCGGTTAAGGTGGAGCTTGGTGGGCCTTACTTTACCACTTTAATAATTTGAAACATCTTTACTGCTCCTGTATTGCAGCTGAGATCATTTACGCTTTTTTTTTTCTATCACTAGTGATGGGTAACTTGGAAATAATGCCTACTTTTAAAGAGGACACAATACCTCTTTGCAGCTACCAACACACTGGCACATTTGAGAAGTTGTTTGGTTAATTTCCTTATAGCACAGTGTAAAAAAATAATAGGCGCTTCACCAACTGCTGTGAGTCATAAATTATTACTACAAATTATAACCTGAACTAACACAAGTAGGTAAAAAAAAAAAAAAAAATCTATAGCACATGCTTTGTCAGCATACAAAATAATATTCAATAATTAACTCTCTTTTGAATGACACACTGCTAAAGAGGTCTGAAGCAGCAGGAGGCAGTTTGAACCAATCATTAGGTGCTATATATGGTATATCCTGAATACTAACTATTAACTAGAGAGAAACCGTGCTATGCTTGCTGCATAATAAATCTAGTTCCAAAATTAATGCCACCTTTGTTTCATCTAAAATAACACTAAAACATAAGAGCAGAGAGGTTTTTCTTTTGTAAAACGAATGCCAAGTGATATTGTTCAATGTATGCCTTTGTAAAATAAAGAATTAAAAAAATGACAACTCCAAATACATACATTTTGATAGATGCTTAAGCTGGCCATATTAGGTCTGTGATCGGATGTTAGTGCTGTCATTAAAAGATTCCTAATTATTCTAAACAATGGATATTTAGTCCTGCCATACAAAAAGAAGTAGATAAAAAAAATGCAGAACCCTCCATATTTTAAGAACAATATAACCGATAATGGACAGCCAATAGCTACATGACATGCCTTTAGAGTTTACCTCCAATTGTATTTTGTGCATACTATCCAGCTGTTTGCAAAGTTACAAAGTAATGGGAATTGCAACCCTAGTAGAACTATTCCCTGAAAAAATATGTATGTGCAGAGGCACTTCTAAGCTCCCCTGCAAAGTACCACAAGTACTTATTAATCCTTTTATTGTGAGGTCCACCTAATGCAGCTTCCTGTGGATGATGTGGCAACAATGCTGCTCCAGTCATCCTGGCACACAGGGACTGTGCCAGTAAAGTGGAGTTGTGCATGCGCAGCTCAGCCTACATCCTGAAAAAAGACTAAGCAGGCAAGAAGGTGTATTTTACAGCAGAAAAGACATTGCAAGTCTGGTCTGCGATAATGGCCTGTGTGCTTGCAGTCTGTTCTAATAAAGCCTTCAGTTCCGCTTTAACATGCTGGACTCATACAACCCCCTCACTCACATTAGACAAAACCCCTGTGAACTATTAGTTTCCTACTTTAACACTTTTGCTCAAGAAACCATTATAAAGCAGATTAAACTGTGTAAAGAAGACACATTTAAAGTTAAAACATTGGTGGGAATTATTGTGACCTTGTGAACTTGGATTTTACACAGGATACATTACAGTGTCACCAGTTTTCAGGTCACGTTTCTCGTTATTCATTACAGTGGTGGAAAATATTATCTCATTTCTCTTTCATGTCCATGATTCTGCCAGCTTACATCTAACCAGGCAATCAAAAGGAAATGTAATATATAACAGTAAACATTTCTAGACAATAAAATGTATAAAGCAGAATGATTACTAGCCAGTATAGTGATGAACAAGTGTAAAAACATTTCATTTATGAATGCTGAAAAATACCTCATATTAGGATTGTCATCTAAAGTTGTGAATCCCTTTGCAATCCAGAAGGGAATTTCCCAGTACAAGTTAAAAGGAATCTGTCGCAAACCACATTTTTTGTCTCTAAAACTGCTGAATTAAAGCAGCCTTTTCAAATATTGAGCCTTGGACTGTAACCTCTGTTCTGGAAATTGTATAGGCAACTCCTATCCTCATATTGATTAGTGGTTCCAAATTAATAACTACTGCAGTATGAAACAGATACAAAAAAATAAACTCGGCATGTTTCCAAACCACTGTTCTGTTTATTTGGCGCAAATTAAAGGGTCACTAAAGGAAAAAATTGTTTTTGCTGAAATGACTGTTTACAGGGTATAGAGACATAAAAGTTAACTGATTCCTTTTAAAAATGATTAAAAATTGAATTTAATCTATCACATAATGTGCATCTACTTTCACTTTCGGTTTTAAAGGTACATACATGAAGTTCCGGGTGAGAGGTGAGTCGGGAAGACTCACAGAACAAAAACAATCAAATCCAGGGCAGTGTTTTGCTTTTAAAATGAATCCGATTGGTTCTGAGGAGTTTTAGACACACAGTAATGACAGCTTAGACCACCATGAGAAAGCTCCCAGTACGATGGTTATAAAGAAAACAGGCAACCAGGAAGTGTGGAGATCACAGCTACTTCAAAGCAAAAACGAACAATGAGGACATGAAACCAGTACTGCAGTAAGGTAAAGGAAGCTATTTAGCTAAAAAAAATATTTCCTTTAGTTACCCTTTAAGTTTTTTAAACACATGCTTACATAGACATTAATATTACAATTGTACTTTTATGGTAAAAAGGGGTGTAATATAAGCTGGTTTCTTATCTGGACTCAAAAGAATGCAAACACATAATTAAAACATTAGTGCCATGTACACAATGAGTGCAGTGTGTAATACAAAGGCAAAGCATTCAGCATATAATACAGTAACACTTCACTTACAGTAAATCTGAACAAGTTCTGCTTGAAGGACTACTACTGCACAAATACGTTCTGACAACTGTATACAGTTAATAAATGTAATGATAGTATTCAGTATATAATTTCCTTAATTTCACATAATTTTACATACACTTTTTCACATTTACTTATAGGCTGTTCAGAAAAAGTAGCAGTGGGTTGGGAATAAACTAGCCTACACACGACCATTTTTCACGACGAGAAAAACGTTGAGAAAAAATAGAGCAGGTTCTAAATTTTTAATGCCCATTTTTCGCGTCAAGAAAAATGCTCTGGAGCCTACACACGATCGTTTTTAATGAGTTGTGAATCCCTTTGCAATCCAGAAGGGAATTTCCCAGTACAAGTTAAAAGGAATCTGTCGCAAACCACATTTTTTGTCTCTAAAACTGCTGAATTAAAGCAGCCTTTTCAAATATTGAGCCTTGGACTGTAACCTCTGTTCTGGAAATTGTATAGGCAACTCCTATCCTCATATTGATTAGTGGTTCCAAATTAATAACTACTGCAGTATGAAACAGATACAAAAAAATAAACTCGGCATGTTTCCAAACCACTGTTCTGTTTATTTGGCGCAAATTAAAGGGTCACTAAAGGAAAAAATTGTTTTTGCTGAAATGACTGTTTACAGGGTATAGAGACATAAAAGTTAACTGATTCCTTTTAAAAATGATTAAAAATTGAATTTAATCTATCACATAATGTGCATCTACTTTCACTTTCGGTTTTAAAGGTACATACATGAAGTTCCGGGTGAGAGGTGAGTCGGGAAGACTCACAGAACAAAAACAATCAAATCCAGGGCAGTGTTTTGCTTTTAAAATGAATCCGATTGGTTCTGAGGAGTTTTAGACACACAGTAATGACAGCTTAGACCACCATGAGAAAGCTCCCAGTACGATGGTTATAAAGAAAACAGTGGCAGTGGGTTGGGAATAAACTATCTGCATGGAGTTTTAGCAGTGGCAGACACTTTTGTTTTTTTTTAAGAAAATTTAAATCATTTAAATAAAAAGCCAAAATGGTGTAAGCACCCCTAGAAATATTATAATTTGTCCAATCACTGTCACCTTTGGTGGACAAATTGTGTGTGTCTCTGTATATTTTAATGTACTGAATTCTATAATTATGTGTATGAATGTGATGCAGTTATCAGAACACATTGAGGGGAAATTATCAAAAATCTACACTGGAGCAGCTGTGCATGACAGCGGTCAGTTTCTGTTTTTCAATTGCAAAGCTTAACCAAACAAGATGAAGATGGAAGTTGATTGGATACTATGCACAACTGTTTCAGATTTTGTCTGATCCATTTTTGATAAATGTAGTTATTTTTGCAGTAGTGGTCCTATAACTGCTTTAGGACTCGTATTATTACCTGTGCATAATTAGAGAACAGCTGCTTTCCATCACAGGCTTCTTGCTACTTGTCTGTGCAATGTAACTATAATAACATTTAATACAATCTCTAGAGGCCAAAGTCATAAAAAAAATAAAAAAAAATAAAAAAAAAATACTGCCACTCTTTCTGGAAAGTAAACATTAAACCACTTGTGTTAAAGTGGAAGCTCAACTTTTCATTGTTTTCCGCATTTTGTTTATAAAACTCCATTAGCTAGCCCACAGAAATATTAGACTGTAGTTTCTATGAAGTTTTTTTTCCCTCTGGGAAGTCTAATAAGATAGGCAGACATTATAAAACACACATTCATCATGGGTAGCCAATTTCGACTGCTTTTATTAAACGCACCACGGCAGATAAATCTTTAGACTATCCATCTATCCATACAACAAATTTCAATAAAAATAAACGGCTTTACTTAATACAACCAGACATGACATTCAATAGGAAAGCTTTATTTCTTACCTGTGTTTCACCAACTATTTTCCTAAAGCAGACGCAATCGGCTTTTCTCTGTAGATCAGGCTCTCAACCAGTGTTTTGAGGAACCTTGCAGAGGTTGCTATGGGTTCCTTAAGGCAAAAAGCAATTAATGGCACTCAAATAAGTTGCCACGAAAACCAATGATCTTTTTAGCTATGTATAAGAGGGGGGTTATTCCCACTGACCACAAGTGTAAGGAACCTTCTTCTCCTTGATCATCACACTAGTGTACAGTGAGCTATGAATGCAGTAATTGTTAGCGGTTCTCTGAGACCAGAAGATTATTTCAAGGGTTCCACCATATTAAAGAAGTTGAGAAAGGCTGCTGTTTTTATTATATTGTATCCATTTGGGGAGGTTCCTCTTATATTGGTTTAGAATGAATGTGTGTGTATAGGGGTGTAAAAAAAACTTATTCAGGAAAGCTCTACAACAGATATACATTTTTCCACGCCATGCCGTTTTAACTTTTTTGCAAGTAAAATACCTGGCAATTCTGCCAGGAAAGGACCCAGCTCCCAAATTACTGTAGTGGTCTACAACACCGCTACTGCTGCACAGAAATCTTAGGAGAAGGGGAATAGAAGGCAGCTGGTAAGGAAAGGCAGCAAGGGCTGGGAAAAAAAGTTAAATCTAAAAAAAAAATTAAAATGATTAATTTAATTAATTGCCCAAACACACTTGACAATGTTCTAGTTTGCCCCAAAATATGACAGTGTGATCAAATACACACAGGGGGGTTAATCCACAAAAAATAGCTTTCAGCCTTTAGATGCCACTTCAGCCTGAAGATTATCTTTGTTTAATACAGTAGCTAGAAGAAACAATTACTGTTTTAAAAAAATGATATTGATATATTTGTATGCACATGTTGTGCATTTGTCATCCTATAATAGAGTGTCAGAAACCATGAAACAGACAGAGACAAAACATGTAGTAAAAAATCACACCTTTTAATAAAATGGTACAACTGGTAAACATAGTCAAAACACAGCCAGGGTTCGGTAGCCAAATCAGGTAGTCAGAACAAGTCAGAAAATTAGGAAGCAAGATATCAGCGTAGTCAGAGGCAGCAGACAAGATCAGGAACCAGAAGGGACGTCAGCCAGGAAAGTCTTCAAAAGGAACACAGCAGAAAGTCTCTAGATATGTTGACCAAGGTGACGGCAATTGATAAAATGAACCAGGCAGTTTAAATAGCCAGAAGGGGCTGGCTGTGGGTTTGCCTGACTAGGAGATGATCAACAGAGGTGAGCCACTGTGGAACGATGAGTACTGGCAATTAACTGACAGCTGAGCAACTTGAGCACAAAGGAGGAAGGGCTGAGAGCCCAGCCCTGACAGTACCCCCTTCCTTAACGACCCCTCCGCCTCGGAGGACCACCAGGTTTGTGGGGGAAAGTCTATGGAAAGCACGGAGGAGCATGTACATCCGAGGATGAGATTTAAGAATGATTGATTGTATCTCATACTCCTCATAGTTCTCGACCTGCACCGGGCAATGACGTGGTACCGAGTTGGTGAAGCGGTTGCACACTAAAGGTTTTAATAATGAGGCATGAAAAACATTCGAAATACGCATGTTAGAAGGAAGGTCTAATGCAAAAGGCACCGGGTTGATCCTAAGTCAAATATTGAAAAGGCCCAATCGTGGTGCCAGTTTCAGTGAGTCGGCGGGTACGAGGTGACAGCCAGACCCTCTCCCCAACCTGGTAGGAAGGCGCAGGTAGGTGTCGGCAGTCAGCATGGAGTCTGTACCTCTCACTGGCATGTCGCAAGGACTCCTGGACCTGCACCTAAGTGGAACAAAGATTGCTGAGATGCTCCTCTAATGCAGGAATTTCTATGAGGAACAAAAGAGTCAGGCAACATGGATGGCTGGAAACCATAATTCGCCATAAAACAGAGATAAATCGGGAAGCGGTATTGATGGCACTATTGTGAGCAAACTTCACCCAAGGTAGGGGGTCTGGCCAGTTGTTATGGTGGTCAGAAATATAGCAGTGTAGAAACTGCTACAAGGCTTGGTTGTTTCGTTCTGCGGTCCCATTGGACTGCGGTTAATATGCAGAGAAGGAAAGGCTCACAAAACTCTGGAGACAAACTGGCTACCCTGTTAGAGATGATAAACTTGGGTAGCCCATGTAACCAAAAGATCTCATGAGCAAAAATGGATGCCAGTTCTTCAGATGTGAGAGCAACTTCTTTAGTGGAATACAATGTGACATTTTTGAGAATCGGCGAACCACCATAATAATAACTGTGTTGCCCTGGGAGTTGGGCAACTCAACAACAAAATCCATAGACAGGTGGGTCCAAGGCCTCCCTCCATTGGGTATGGGTTGTAGGAGGCCCACTGAAAGATGTCGTGGTGTCTTACTCTGTGCACACATGGAACAAGCAGCTACAAAGGCGGTTACATCAGCACAGAGACTAGGCCACCAGAATTGTTGACAAATAGCCCACATGAGTTGATTCTTCCCTTGGGGAATAGTCTCATTGGGAGAATAGCAAGTCTGGAGCAAAGCAGTGCAGAGATTCTCAGGGACAAAGCCGCAATCACCAGGTTTCTGTCCCCATTCTGCAGGAGACAATTTCTTAGAAAAGTAGCCACAAGAATGCATAACTCTCAGAGGTAGGACGTTGAGACAGAAGGGCACCCACTCCAGTCTCCGATGTATCAACCTCAAGAATAAACGGTAGCATAGGATCAAGATGTACTAACACAGGAGCTAAATAAAAAGGCAACATTGAGCGACTCAAAGGCTTTAATGGAATCCAGAGACCGATTCTGTGGGTTACTGTCCTTTCTAGTCATATCAGTCAGGGGTTTGACCAGAGAAGAGAAGTTCCGAATAAATTTCCGATAATAACTGACAAAGCCAGGAAAACTTTATAATGGACATAGCCCTATGGGTCGAGGTCAATGTAGAACTGCAGATAATTTCTCTGGGTCCATCGAAAAACGGCAGTAGAAATGCCATAACTCAGCAATTTAACCTGTTTACGATTGAACTCACACTTTTCCAACTTACAATACAGGTTATTATCTCTCAACCTCTGTAGCACACAGGAGACATCTGTGTGGTGGCTCTCTAGGAATTTAGAATATATGAGAAATTGTCGTGATAAACCACCACACATTGCTGCAACATAACTCAGAGGACATCGTTGATGATTTCCTGAAAAACTGCAGGAGAGTTGCAAAGACCAAACAGCATTACAAGGTATTCTTAATGTCCTTTCCTGGTGTTAAAACGCAGTTTTCCATTCATCGCCCTCCTTGATCCTCACAAGATTGCATACCCCTCTCAGATCGAGCTTCATGAAAACCATTGCTCCCTTGAGGCGGTCAAATAATTCCATAATCAACAGAATTGGGTAGGTGTTCCCAATTCTAATGCGATAATCATTTATCCTTCAAGACAAAGGGTAAACCTGGCCATGGGGAGGCATAGCACCATGTTGAAGGTCAATTGCACAAACATACGACCGGTGTGGAGGCAAACTATCAGCTTGAGCCTTGTCAAAGACATCGCTAAATTTGCGGTACTCCTCTGGCAAAGAGAGGGAAGAGGTGCACAAGACCTTAGCCACTTTCTAAAAACATATCTTACTGCATTGTGGCAACCAGGAAAGAACCTCAGCACAAAGCCAATCAAAAACGAGGGGTTGTGCCTCTGTGACCAAGGATAATCAATAACCACTGGATGAGGAGAGGAAATGACTTGAAATTGAGATTATCATGGTAAAGAGCTCATACGGCCATGGTCAACGGAGCAGTCTCATGAGTCACTAGGGGAAGGCACTGTAGAGGTCTCCCATCAATAGCCTCAATGGCAAGGGGAGTGGCACAAAGCAGCAGTGGAATCAAGTGCTTAGACACAAAGGCACGGTCTATGAACAGAAATGTAGTCCCAGAGTCAATTAGAGCCTGTGTATCGAGGGACGACTCAGATCACAAAAGGGTAATCAAAACTAGAGGCTTATCCTTCAAGGTAACTGGGGATGCAACACCACCAACTAAGGTCTGTCCTCTACAGGACCTAAGGTGCAAGCGTTTTCCAGATGGGTAGAACAAGACTTCAATAAGTGACCTGCCTGGCCACAATAAAGGCACAATATCTCCCTCCTCCTAAAGAACCTCTTTCGCAGAGACATGTGAAACCCAACTGCATCAGTTTTACTATATTGGTAGACTCTCTACCAGGAGGCATGGGAGGTGAGGGAGGCAAGGGTGGGACTGCAAAGCTTGGAGCCAAACATATAGGAGGCTTCTGCAAGTGCTCCTTAAAGGAAGGTCTGTTTTTGAGTCTGGAGTCAATGAGAATGGCAAATGTGATCAACTTCTCCAGATCTGTAGGTATGTCTCTGGCTGCTATCTCATCTTTGATGTTATCTGAGAGACAATGAGAAAAAGCAGCCATGAGAGTACGGAATTCAATGGCGTAATCGGCAACAGTTCTCGTACTTTGATGGACATGAGGCTCTTGGCAGCAGAAGTGGAGCTCTATCAGAAAGCAAAAAAATGATGACTCCTACTTTGCTTCTGTCGATGGGGAACACCTGGGGCAGTATCGCAAAGTATATCCCAACCTGGTTCAGAAACCCTTGGCATTCAACTGGATCACCCCCAAATCGCTGGGGAAGCGCAGCGGAACCAGACATACCTCTTACATAGGTAATATTTGAAGCGGGTGCTTGCAGCAGGGATAGACTGCAACACATGTTGTACTGGAACAACCATAGTGGGAGGATCAGGTGAGCTGGGCAAATCAGGAGCATCTGTAACGCTATGACAAACTGATCCATGCAGTGATCCTGCTCAATCAACCTGGACAAAATATTACCACAAGGTGGATTGCCTATATCTTCTGAATTCATGGCTTTCGTCTACGGTCAGGACCCATGAAACACTGACGGAGACAGAAAATGCAGTACAAATCACATCTTTTAATAAAATGGTAAAAAAGGTACAACTGGTAAACGTAGTCAAAACATAGCCAGGGTTCGGTAGCCAAATTGGGTAGTCAGAACAAGCCAGGAAATCAGGAAGCAAGAGATCAGTGTAGTCAGAGGCAGCAGACAGGAACAGTAACCAGACAAGACGTCAGGCACGCAAGTCTTCAACAGGAACACAGCAGAGTCTCTAGATATGTCGACCAAGACAAAGGCAATTGATGAAATTAACCAGTGAGTTTAAATGGCCAGAAGGGGCCGTCTGTGGGCTTGACTGACTAGCAGGAGATGATCAACAGGTGAGCCACTATGGAACAATAAGCACTGGAAATTAACAGACAGCTGAGAAACCCGAGCACAGCAAGAAAAGGGCTGAAAGCTGGGGCAGCCAGCCCTGACATTGAGAAACACAAGCATTGTGTTTATTTTATTGTTTGA
The DNA here is from genome assembly GCF_905171775.1 of Rana temporaria. Taxonomy (NCBI): domain Eukaryota; kingdom Metazoa; phylum Chordata; class Amphibia; order Anura; family Ranidae; genus Rana; species Rana temporaria. Next base: position 188,593,619 of record NC_053490.1, read on the forward strand.
ATTAAAAGGCAAAATTGACTTCGTAGTAGTAATACATGAGCATATGATCTGTACAGATGGGCCATTGATTGTATGCATATTCTTGTTTTATTAAAAAGAGAATAAAAAAAAAAGACTTTCAACAATTTTAGAAAGCCAAAAATGTGTTCATCTGGATAAGGACTAGGTTCTATTTTTATTTTATTTATGTTTATTGTAGAACCAAAATCAGAAATCGTACAGTTGGCCATAACAGAAAACAAGGTCCATGAAACATAATTCTACCCTTGACTCCTTAAAGAGAAAAAACTGGATGATAATGCAGTATAAATGTTTGCAGATATCAGGTGATCCAGATAGTGTGTTAATTTTTATTTTATTTTTTGTCATTTTTTGCTTACAAGTTAAAATCTGTATTTTTTGCAAGAAAATTACTTTGTACCCACAAACATTATATATTTTTTAGCAGAGACCCTAGAGAGTAAAATGGCGGTCGCTGCAATATTTTATGTAAAACACAATTTATGGGAAAAAATACATTCAATGAATTAAAAGAAAACAAAACAGTAAAGTTAGCCACATTTTTTTGTATAATGTGAAAGATGATGTTTTGCAGAGTAAATAGATACATGACATGTCACACTTTAAAATTGCGCACACTCGTGGAATGGCAACAAACTACAGTACTTAAAAATCTCAATAGGTGACGCTTTAAACAAAATTAACGGTTACCTATTTAGAGTTACAGAGGAGGTCTTGCACTAGAATTACTACTCTCGCTATAGCGATTGCAGTGATACCTCACGTGTGGTTTGAACACTGTTGACATTTGTGGGCATGCAAGCACGGACAGATGGGGCAGTTTTACTTTTTTTTTTACCCTGTTCCAGTAACAAAAAAAAATGTATCATCACTTTTATTGCTTTCAAAAGAAAAGTAAGCATCCCTTGTGACAGTAATAGGCAGTGACAGGTACTCTTTATAGAGAGATCTGGGGTCTTTAAGACCCCAAACCCCTCCCCTACACTTGAAAGTATTCGAAAATGCCAAGACTAGAGTTTTTGAATACTTTGGATTTTGGAAAAATGGCACCGTTGGCTGCCGAGTAAACCGAAAGTGACGTTGTGATGTCGCTTCCGGGTTAATACATCTGAGACCTGATCAAAGCCGATTCCAGCTTTGTTTCGGGTCTCCAGCCTGCCGGTGGACATGCCGGTCTATCTGTGGAAAAATGGCAAAGCAAGTAACTGACAGTATGTTTGTTTTCACCACAAAAGCAGAAACTCTCAGAATGAGGCTTTGAAAAGCATACACATATAACGAGTATGTCAATCGGTCAGTCAGGGCAGCCACCAAAAAGACCAGAAGCCGGTTCCAGTGTGCTAGAATAAAAACAAGGAAAAGGGATGCCTCCGAATATATATCAAGTAAGCCTTTATTAAAACAACAATATCCACTCACATGGGGGATTGCAGAGCTGAATTTAGATCAATTGCTGGGCTGAAGAGATGGGACTGCTGGGATGGCTGAGCACAGCAGAGTCTTCTTCAATTGTCCAGACTTAATATATCAGAAAAGGAGTCCATCTGATGAGGGTATTGGTTCCAATGTAGATAAGTGAGGGGGGAAAATAAACGGACATCAAAGCCTATGACATTTTCGATCGTGATAAGAAGCCTATGTCAGAGGCTTCTTACAACGTGATCAGCTGTGACCAATCACAGCTGATGATCGCGTGAACCAGGAAGTGCCGGTAAACAGCATTTCTCGGGTCACACTGACAGGGAGAGCCGATTGGCGGCTCTCCCTGTCAGAGGGGGGGGGGTTATGTGCCGATAATCAGCACAGCCCCCTCCAATGTAAAAATGACATGCCCAGCAGTGCCCCATACAATAATCCCTGCCCACCACAGTGCCAATCACTGCTTACCACAGTGCCAATCACTGTCCAGCAGTAACACCTGTCAATACCTCATCATCAGTGCCACCTGTCAGTGCCCATCACAGCCGCATGTCAGTGAGCATAACGCTTGAAAATGAAGCGTGGCTATTTTCTACACCCATCAGCCTGCAAACTCTGAAACGCGTCACATACTAGTGACGTCACAGCCCGGCGCCCTGCTGTTTTGCTGTTCAAGCCTCGTATTGGCTCTGGAAACACGGCCGTGTCCCTTCCACACTGCGGAAGCCAGATGATCCTTATGCAAGCATAGTGTGGCTAGCCATAGGCTTTGATGTCCGTTTCTTTTCCCCCCTCACTTATCTACAGTGGAACCAATAACCTCATCAGATGGACTCCTTTTAACCCCACCTGAATGTGATATATTAAGCCTGGACGATTGAAGAAGACTCTGCTGTGCTCAGCCATTCCAGCAGTCCCATCTCTTCACCCCAGCAATTGATCTGAATTCAGATCTGCAATCCCCCATGTGAGTGGATATTGTTGTTTTAATAAAGGCTTATATGATATATATTCGGAGGCGCCCCTTTTCCTTGTTTTTACTCTAGCACACTGGAACCCACTTCTGGTCTTTTTGGTGGCTGCCCTGACTGACCGATTGACATACTCATTTTATGTGTGTATATGTGTACAAATACACATCTTTTATCCCTGGCCCTGGACTATTGGGTACTACATACACTACTGAGGTACCTGTGCACTGCGCCTTTTTACTTGTTTAATGCAGGAAATCATGGAGTTTGTGGAAAGGGAAGTCCAGTAGACAGACAGAACTCACAACATGAAAAGGAGATTTTTCAGTAAGCTTATATTGGATTGTCAAAACACTTATGGTTTGTATTGCTATTACAATAATGATGTTTCAAAATTAGTGCTGTGACCATAAATTATTTTTAACCTTAATCTGGTCCTACTATTAGGCATTCCCAAATACCTAAAGTGTTATTAAAATCAATTTTATTTTAAGTTTCAAATGGAGACAAAGATTCTAGCCCTTCCTATACATTATAAAAACGACCAAAAATATACTTTAATTTAACACTTAAAGTTAACCCTCAACACTAACCCATCACTCAATTTCATAAACACTTACCAACACAATATTTCTAACTCTTAAGCCCATAACCGCGGGTACTGACACAAATATTACCCTAACTTCTAACACTAAATTAACCTCTGTGCAATTAACAAATCAAATTACGGTAGCTTTTTAATCAGTTAAGAGCAGTCATACCAATAAAAGCTGTTCAATACTTTATAGGTTAATGTACTTTTTCCTATAAAACCATGGCCTTAAAAGTACACAAATGAAAAAAATACTATAAAATATTTTCAAAGGCTACAATAAAAACATTTGAAATGTAATGAATGAAAAGTGTATTATTTATGTGACATAAGGTCATCCAAAATGTTTGCTACCGAGTACCCATTACTTTGAGTGGAGTACAAAACCTGCTATATACATATTTGTACAGGTGCTGGCCCTAGATTGAAATATTAAAAGTTAAAAGAGTAGAAATTACTCTTCGCAAGATAGAACAGCATTATAGGGGACATTGGAAATAAATGATAAAGGAACATATGTAGCCTGCAGAAACATGTTAGGAAAGGGAATTAGGAGTAGCGATGAAGGAAGGGGAATTGTTATTTTATGAAAGGGGTAGGAAATAATTCCACTTCAACTAAAGGTAAACATTTGGCATACCTGGAGAGATAAAAAAAATTACAGAATGCTCACCAATGAATTTGCAGAAATACTGCAAACGCATGGAAGGCATGCACTGCCAAAGCCATTTTCACAGCTTGCAATGTATTTTTTCCTCAGCTGTAATTTTCCCTACCACTGGCAATGGCTAAAATCAAATGCTAAGTATGTGGTTTCAATCAAAAGAACAAGCACTTTTATGCATTCAGATTTTTCAAGAGTTTAATTTCCGTTCTTTTTTTGCCAACTAGAGGCACATGTGAAACCAAATAACTTAAGTGCAGTAGCTTAAATACTAATTTGCTCGTTCTATTACCAACACATTACATTGCTCACTTGTGGGGCAAACTGCCAACGTGCTGCAAGAATTACATGTGGAATGGTTACTGCTAACCTCAAAGTAAATTACAAAACATGTCAACAGTATGACAAGTTTCATTACATTAAATTTAGTCATAACTATTCACGGTAGGGCCTGAAATAAAACATGCCTAATGTAAAGTAGGATTTAGTTGGGCAGCTGGCTAAAATCCTGTAACTATAATAACATTTTCAAGGCGACTGGACACTTTGCAAACATTGAACAACAGATCTAAACCGAGATTCAAAAGCTTTCCTTCAAAAGCCCAATACATTTAGTTAAGTGTAGCACTGTATTGAAAGAAATGGGTCTAATAAATAACTATGTTACCCAAATTTATTCAGTAAGCATCCCTATCTATATATGTACAATTTGTACAAAATACTTCTGCAATCAGTTCTACTATAATAAAACATGAAAACTTAAGGAGGTGTCAATACTTTTTATATTAACTTTTTTTTAAACTCAAGTGGGCATCCTCCACTCTAAGAACTTTACAACAGAGAACGAAGCATTTCTCTAAGCCATGTCACATTAAAACAGCTAGTAGCCTAAATAAAACTCAGCAACCACCCCACAAATCTGGTATAAAATGTTCTGAAGAACAAATGATGTGGAAACAAATTGCACGACTTACAGTTGTGCTCATAAGTTTACATACCCTGGCAGAATTTATGATTTCTTGGCCATTTTTCAGAGAATATGAATGATAACACAAACTTTTCATTCACTTATGGTTAGTGTTTGACTGAAACTATTTATTATCAATCAACTGTGTTTACTCTTTTTAAATCATAATCAGAACAGAAACTACCCAAATGACTCTGATCTAAAGTTTACATACCCCAGTTCTTAAAACGTGTATTGCCCCATTTACCATCAATGACAGCTTGAAGTCTTTTGTGGTATTTGTGGATGAGGCACTTTATCTTCTCAGATGGTAAAGCTGCCCATTTCTCTTGGCAAAAAGCCTCCAGTTCCTGTAAATTCTTGGGCTGTCTTGCATGAACTGCACGTTTGAGATCTCCCCAGAGTGGCTCAATGATATTGAGGCCAGGAGACTGAGATGGCCAAACCAGAACCTTTACTTTAATTCTGCTGTAGCCAATGACAGGTCGACTGGGCCTTGTGTTCTGGATCAGTGTCATGTTGGAATGTCCAAGTACGTCCCATCCGCAGCTTCCTGGCTGATGAATGCAAATGTTCTGCCAGTATTTTTTGATAACATACTGCATTCATCTTGCCATTAGGGATGAGCCGAACACCCCCCGGTACGGAGCAGAACACGCAAACAGGCAAAAAAAAAGTTTGAACACGCGAACACCATTAAAGTCTATGGGATGGAAACATGAAAAATCAAAAGTGCTCATTTTTACGTAGGGGTCCCCCTCAAAATCCATACCAGACCCTTCAGGTCTGGTATGATTTTTTTATTTTTTTTGTAAACAGGAACAAGGCCACATAGGCCGACATGGTACAATAATACATACAATACATGGAATAAAGAAAACATTGCACACTTCATAAAACATTGTTAGGCACTCACTGTGTAACGCAAGTGCAAAGTGACATGTGCGCCTCTGGAGGGTGCCTGGGCTCTGTCGCTCAAAGAGACTAGTGGTTGTTCTTGGAGAAGGAAGCGTATGTGTCAAGTTATAGCCAGGTGTCGGGTCCACACGACCGGTCCCTTCCTTTTCTTTTTATATCAAGAAAAAAAAAACTGGGGGGGTGTAGAAAATTCCAGAGAATAGAATAACAGGACTGAAGAAAGGAAGAAAGAAAGAGTGGTCAAGGATAGAGGGCGGGGGGGCGAAGGGGTAAGTCCCCTTATATTTAGAATCCCCGTAGGGATAGTTCCCCTACCTCGTGGTCTTACTCTCCATTGTGAAGATGATCTGGGGCGGGAGGGAACATACTGATAAGATTACGTTCATACATCAGCCGTGGGCTCTCTCAATGCCTGGCCCTCAGCTGAATAGATGAAGATATTCCACAGTTGCCAGGTATTAGCAAATGTTTCCTGTCTGTTATGCGCTGTGAGGATAAGGGCTTCCATGCGTTTTATCTCTTCCACCTTCGTGATCCATTGGCATATTGTCGGCGGGAGCGTAGCCTTCCAGTGAAGTGGAATGCAGGCCTTGGCTGCATCCAAAAGGTGTCCAATTACGGATTTTTTGTATACCTTCTCCGGAATGTTAGATACATGTAGGAGAAAGAATGCGGGCTCGGCCGGTATATCACCATCCGTGAATTTCTGAGACACTTCCCGAATCACCGCCAGAAGCGACTCAGGCTGAGGCAGGACCAAAAGATGTGTAGCAGCGTTCCCTTGTCAGACCGGCAGCGCCAACAAAGGTCAGACGTCGCCGGGAAAAACTTGTGGAGCCATACTAGTGTCCTGTACCATTGTGACAGGAGTTTGTAACTTGTTTCCTGGGTCTTAGCGCAAATTAAGGACTTGTGCGTAAATCTCAGAATGCGCTGTTGTTTGGCCGTACTGAACCAACAGTTTAACTCCTCCTCCCATTTGAGCATACCCGGGGGCATGAAGTGGTATGTTTAAAAGACTATAGGCCAGGGAGAGCTTATGCAACGTGGTACCTGAGGTGTTGCAGACTTTCTCTAGTGTTGAGAGGTTGGGCGTTAGTGGCCGGAGGTGTCAGAGAGCGAAGGAAGTGATTTCGTTGATCGGACCTCAGGAAGTCCAAACGAAATGGGCCTGCGGGATCAGAAAGCTCCGCAACAGTGTTCCATCGCCCTCCTAAACTAAAGTGGGAGGCCTGGTGGAGGCCCGCCTCGACTAGCCTCCGAAAGGCCACATCCCGTATGCCCGGCGTGAACTGGGTATTTCGCAAGATGGGATACAAAGGTGAGTTGGTTGAGGATATAGGCGTCTGTGAGATGACTACCCACAGTTGCCATCACCCTCAGTGGATAGGGGCGGACCCCAAAGGACAGTATATGCAGCTCAGGCGTAACTGTGGTAACACTGATGACTTCTTATTACAAGCCAATATTCTAACATCAAAATTTGTAGAAAAAGGTTACCCTCTAGAAATATTAACTAAGGTACTGTGCCAAGTGTCATCAATGGATAGACAAATAATGTTGGCAACCAAGCCAAAAAAAGAATTTGAAGGCGAGGTAGCTTTTGTATGAGTATTTTACAAACAATATAGGCAGGTAGAAGCAGTTTTCAAGAAATTCTGGCCTATACTCCTTTAAGACATAGATTTGCAATCCGCTATATACCCAAGTTTATATATAGGCAGGCACCAGGATTGCAAAATCGGATTGCCGTAACGTACCAGACCCCCCTAAGAAACTTGGCACTTTTCTGGACGGGGCCAGGTTCCACCATTGCACTAGATGCAAGGCTTGCAAAATTACTAGGAGGTCGGGAGATCCGAAGAAGAAGACACACTTCCAATCTACTGTAACAAAAGAACAGTTTAAAATCAAACCTTTAATTACCTGCGATTCCGACCATGTCACCTACGTTTTGGAGTGTCCCTGCCCACTCCAATATGTAGGTCGGACGACACGGAAACTTAAAACACGAATACATGAGCATCTGACAAATATAAAAAAGGAGTTCCCCAACCACAGTGTATCTAGACACTTTAAAAGTCATCATAATAGTGATCCCAGTTTGTGTACCTTTTATGGGATAGATAAGATAACCCAGCACTGGAGGGGGACCCATATGAGACAAGCTATTTCCCAAAATGAAACCAGATGGCTGTACAAATTGCGGAGTATGCAGGCTAGAGGTATGAATATAGAACTCGATCTCAATTGTTTTTTGTCTAATGATTAATTCATTGGTCCCAATTTTTTTTTCCTTAAGCCTTCCTTCTATTGTTAACTATTGGAGTGGTAAAATGTGGGTGCTACTCTTTGAGAAACCCGCTAATACACTTATTGACTACCAAGTTTGTTATTGCCGAATCCATTATCATGCAATGGATCTATTAAATCCACTTTAGTCATGAATTAGGATATGACAACTTTCATTCCCTATAAATCCGTGTGTACTCACTCTCATTTTTATGTGATGTACTTAATATTTTAACTCCGTTTTTTGTCATTTACAATTTTGAAGGAATTCATTTTATTAGCCCGTTAATCTTCCTCCCAGCGTACATCATTTAGCTTATGGAGAGTGGGAGATAATATAGCAAAAAGGAGAGAGATTATTGTATGTTTACCTATCTTAGTGGAGATTTGAAGATGCTAATTTTAACAGATCATGTTACAATTTTAACAGATTATGTTAAGATTTATAATATGCCAGCCCTTTGCAGAGAAACTGGAATGTAAACCTGCACTGAGGCTGCTCTCTTCCGATTGGCTAATTAGGTGTGGACCTGAAACCACTCCCCTTATCTAGACTACATATACCGTGATGCTTAGTGACCAGGTAAGCCCCTTGAAAACATAACTATACGAAACGTACGTCGGCGGCGGAACCTGGTCACGTGTACTATATCCTTTGTCACTTCCCAATCGTCTGGATAGTGTCAGCAGCTGGTGGAATGCACGCCGCCACATAGGTGGGAGAACCAGTGTTTTTTTATCAAAGCTTGCAGCCCCAGTGCCGGGAGAAGGGCACTTTTTATGTGAGTAGCCAATTGGCTGGTGTTTTTATTCCATTTTAATAAAATATCGTTGCACTATGGAAGCTCTCCGTTTGTATTCCATGTTCTAAAATCTCAACATTCCGAGGGTGAGGTATCGTACATGCTCCAGTCGATTTATATGTCTGCAGGCATTATCCTGCTCAAGCGCATCTGACCGTCTTTTTCATTAAAGAGGTCAACCAGGTCTGGTAAGCACAATTTACTACTTGTGCACATTGGACGTCGTACTAATTATCCAGGTGGTGGAAGATCAATTAAGTTTGCACGACTGGAGACGTTTTTTGTATCACAGCAAGAAATAATCTAGAGGATATTCGAGCATTGATCTTTGTTTGCACCAATGGAACTATTGATTTATTGATTTATCACGTACAACAGGACACATTTTTATTAATTTACTGGTTGTTGCATATTATAGGATAAGTCGTGTAATTACATATTACTCCATAGCGCCCCTAGTACACTTTTCCATCTGCGCCCAAAGCTTGTTCTCCTGATTGTGGCACCAGTCTATAAGCATACCTAGGTGAATTGCTTGGTGGTAGGCATTGATATCCGGCAGTGCAAGGCCCCCCTGACATTTGGGTAAGACTAGAAGTTTAGCTGAGTCTCGTGGTCTCTTTTTAGCCCATACAAATAAATTAAATGTGGACTGCACCTGTTTAAAATATGATGCGGGGATGTGGATAGGCAGTGCTTGCATTAGGTAAAGAAACTTCGGGAGGATTGTCATCTTCAAGATGTTACAGCAGCCCACCCAAGAGTGTAGTCCCGTATGCCACTTGTTCAGGAGCGCCCAAATTGTCTTTAGCAGGTGTGGGAAGTTAAGATTGTATAGCCGTGAGATCGTTTGGGGGGATGTGTGTGCCCAGGTATTTCAGGGCAGTTGTCGTCCACTTCAATTTAAATCTGGCCTGCAAGTGCGTGAGTTGTGTGTGCGGTATCCCCACACCCATGGCTTTCGATTTGGCGTAATTAATTTTCAAATTGGAGAGTACTCCATAGTGTTCAAATTCCCTCAGGAGGGTTGGGAGGGAGAACATAAGGTCGTCGGCATAGGCCGACACCTTATGTTGGGTACAGTTTATTGTCACTCTGGATATATCAGGGTTCAGTCGTACGTGGCAAAGAAACGGTTCTAAAAAGATGGCGAATAGGAGGGGCGACAACGGGCAACCCTGGCGCGTCCCATTAGTGATCTGGAAAGGGTCGGAGGTTACCCCGTTAGCCCGGACTCTGGCTGTTGGTGACACATAGGTCGCTGAGATTTAGTGCATCATTTTACGGCCGAGCCCTATGTGGCGAGCACAAAGGCCCAGCCGACCCGATCGAACGCCTTCTCCGCGTCGGTACGGAAAAAAAAATAGGATTTTTGTACTCACTGTAAAATCCATTTCTCTCAGTTCATGGACGGACACAGCAGCAATTGACCTTAGGGTTATATCCGCTTCCTTCAGGAGAGTTTAGGCAGAAACAAAGCACTTTAAGTGTTAACAACACTTTCCTCAGTGCAGCTCCTCCCAGGGGGCATGGTTCCCCGGGTATAACCCACACCCTGCTCTAGCAGCTTCCAGTTCGTAACAAGCAGTACAAAGGAGGGGTGGGTGCTCTGTCCGTCCATGAACTCAGAGAAATGGATTTTACGGTGAGTACAAAAATCATATTTTCTCTTTCGTTCATGGACAGACACAGCAGCAATTGAACTTAGGGACGTCCCCAAGCAGTGTAAAAAAAATCGAGGGCTGGGAAAAAAAACACAGCAAATTAAGCTTCACCCCAAACAAACCAGAGTTCAACGCAGGAACTTCAACCTTAAACAGCCGCCTGCAAAAACTTGCGGCCAAAGGAGGCATCCGAAGATGCACTCACATCCACCTTGCAAAACTTGAAAAGGTGTGGGTTGACGACCAGGTCGCTGTCTTACACACCTGTAAAACAGACGCTTGATGGCGGAAAGTCCAAGAGTCACTGATCGCCCTGGTCGAATGCACCATAACCAGAAAGGGAGGCGCCCGCCCCTTTTAGGGCATAGGCCTGGAGCACAACCTGTCTGCTCCACCTGAAAAATGGAGGCCAACGACCGCCAGACCTTTTTTAGGACCAGTCACTGACACGAACAGTGAGTCCGATCTCCGGAACGGAGCCGTAGCAGACAAGTACTCCCGTAGGGCTCGCACCGCATCCAAGGAAAGCAACGTGGCCTCCTTCGAGTTCTCCGGCTGAGGACATAAGGATAGTAAAACCAATGTCCTCATTAATGTGAAAAGCCGAAACAACCTTTGAAAGGAATGATGGCTGCGGCCGCAGCACCACCTTATCCTTGTGGATGACCAAGTAAAAGAGCCTTGCAAGACAAGGCCGCCAGATCCCAAACTCGTCTGACCGAAAGAAATGGCTGCAAGGAAGACCACCTTCTGGGACAGAGTCAACAGAGGAATCTCCCAAATGTCCTCAATCGGAGCCCTTTGAAGCACAGAGAGGGCCGAATTCAAGTCCCACGGAGGCAGTGGACGACGCACAGGAGGGGCCACATGCCTGACCCCCTGTACAAACGTACGCACCAGGGAGTGCGTCGCCAACAGCCGCTGAAAATAAACAGCCAAGGCCGAAATCTGACCCATAACCGTACTTAAGGCGAGAGTCTGATCCACTCCACGCTGTAAGAACAGCAGAATCCGGGACAGCACGTATGTGCGGGGGGGGGGGGGCCATTTCATCTCTGCACACGTAGAGATGTAGGCCTTCCACGTACGATGGCAAACCCTACGTGAAGTAGACTTCCGTGCAAGTAGCATGGTAGAGATCTCCGAGTCCGACGGACATCGGTCCTTCAGCACCTGGCTCCCAAAAGCCATGCCATTAAAGCCAGCGACTGTAAAGCAGGGTGAGAAAAATCGGACCCTGCGACAGATCTACTCTCAGGGGTAGAAGCCAAGGGACGTCTGCCACCAGACGCACCAGGTCTGCGTACCAGCAACGGCGCGGCCAATCCGGAGCGACCAAGATTGTTGGTAACCCCTCCGCTTCCACTCTGCGCAACAGGCGAGAGAGAAGCTCCAGAGGAGGGAAGGCGTAGACTAGGCAATAGTGACCCCACGGTGCCACCAACGCGTCTGACGCGTCCGCCGTAGGGTCTCTTGACCTGGCCACAAAACGTGACATCTTCTGATTGAGACGGGATGCCAGAAGGTCCACGCCTGGAGTGCCCCATTTTTGGCACAACTCTGAAACTTTTCCGTGTGCAACGACCATTCTCCCTGGTCCAGTGTTTGGCGACTTAGGCAGTCGGCTTGCCAACTCTGCACCCCCAGAATGCACACGGCCGACAGAGCCGGAACGTACCTTGTGGCTCACCAGAGAATGTGTGTAACCTCCGCCGCCGCGGCTGAGCCCTGCGTACCCCCTTGATGGCAGACATACGCCGCGGCCGAGACGTTGTCGGACTGGATCCTGACAGAACGGTCCTGCAGACCCAGAGACCACTTGGAGAGCCGCAGCCTGATAGCCCGGAGCTCCAGGACATTGATTGGCAGACGGGACTTCACTGCCCCTGGGCTGACTGGACACTCCAGAATGCCCCCAGCTGGAGAGGCTGGCATCCGTTGTGACCACTGTCCGATAGCACGGCAGGAATAATTTCCTGGTCCGAAGTACCGGAGATGTCAGCCACCACACTAGGGAGGACCTGATCAGGCGACTCACCCAAATCTGGTAATCCAGAGACGAAGGGAGCTTGTCCCAACGTGACAGAATCTCTTTCTGTAACACTCGGGTGTGGAATTGGGCATACGGAAACGCCTCGAAAGAGGCTATCATGGGACCCAGAATTCTCTTGCAAAAGTGAAGCGAGGACCACATCTGGGTTGCTAACCGCTGCACCGCAGATTGCAGTGTCTGGAGTTCTTCCGTCGGGAGAAAAACTCGCTTCTGAGGAATCGAGGACCAACCCCAGGTATTCCAGTCGCTGAGACGGTACCAACATTATGGACATTCAGTAGCCACCTGAATCTTTTGGAGGGGCTGGCAGGTGATGGACCATCCTCTCCTAAAGAAGCTCTCAGGAGAAGGTCGTCCAGGTATCCCACAAAAGCGATTCCGCGCTGCCTTAGCAGGGCCAGAATCGGAGCGATCACCATTGTGAAAACCCGTGGTGCCGAAGCCAGGCCAAAGGGGAGGGCCACAAACTGAAAATGGTCTTCTTCGACCGCAAAATGCAGAAACCTCTGGTGTTTTGCGCATATGGGAATATGCAGGTACGCGTCCTGAGTACCCAAGAACGCCCCAAAGTCACCCTGATGGAGAGCTTCCACTACAGAGCGAACAATTCCACCCTGAACCTTTGCACTTTGACAAAGGAGTTAAGGGCCTTGAGGTCCAGGATTGGACGGACCCCTTCCTTATTTGGGGACTAGAAACAGATTGGAGTAAAAACCACTGAAAACTGTTCCCTTGAAGCAACCGGTATAATCACTCCCCTGACCAGCAGATCCTGACCAGCCCCTGACAGGGCCACCCGGCGTACCGGAGGAAGCTGGAATGAAAAATCTGTTTGGTGGACAAGAGAGAAACTATCTTGTACTCTGAGGAAATTACCTCGCAAACCCACGAGCCGCGCATCCGCAAAGTTGGCCCCCCACCCGAGTGTCTGGCGGGGGCAGACCTACATGCAGAAGCAGGCTTGTCCGCAGGCTTGTTGGGCTTGCGGTACCAGGTTCGCTTTTGATCTACAGCAGGCGCCTTAGCACCCTGGAAAACGTTTTCCTGCCACACCTGGGGGGCGAAAAAACACTTGGGGGAGGTAAAGGAGGGATCCTGCTTATGACGAGGCTTCTTACCCTTCCCAGATTGTGGGAGCAGAGTGCTCTTACCCCCTGTAGCATCTATAATGATGTCATCCAGGGACGCCCCAAAAGGCCGTACACCCTTTAAGGGTTAAGTCCCCTAAGGACCTTTTAGAGGTTTGGTCCGCAGACCAACACTTCAGCCACCCAAGGTGGCATAGTACCACCGTGTAGGCGGAGGCCCTGGAGAGCAAGAGGAGTGTATCCAGGGCCAATTCACAGACAAACTGCAGGCCCTGCACTAACTGGTCAGCCAGGTCCACACAGAGCTCAGGAGCATTATGCACCTCCAGCTCCTGCAGCAGGGACTTTGCATGCTCGGTAATTGTCTGTGACACTAGAGCTCCGGCAAAAACCGGTCTCACTGCTGACCCCACTACTGTAAACATGGAGCGGGCCACAGCCTCAGCTCTCTTATCTGCGGGGCCCATAAAGGTGGGAGCCCCTTCCACAGGTAACGTGGTAGACTTGTTCAGTCTGGACACAGGGGGGTCCGCTGACGGAGGACTTTTTTTTTTAAAGTCTTCCTCAAGAGGATAACGGACCGCAAAGTATTTTGGTACATCAAAAACTTTCTGCGACCGATCCCATTCCTTGTATAATATTTTGTCCAGGTAAGGAACACAAGCAAACACTTTTGCGGGGCGGCGTGCAGAACCCAAAAGGGACCAGCATCTCTGATGTCTCCGCCGTCCTCAAGTTTTTGAGTATCCCGCACCGCAGTGATAAGAGCTCCAACAAAACGCCTTATCAAGCGCTGACCCTGAAGCAGAGTCATTCTCACTGACCGTGTGGGCTAAGCCTGCAACATCTGACATGACAGAACCAGAGCCAGCAGCAGGATCTGGTTCCAAGTCAGAGCCTTCCCCAGAAGCAGGCACAGGGAGGGAGTTTATACCCCCCTTCTGGCCAATTGTCACTTCAATCCTGGCGATAAACGCCTAAGGGACTGCCATATGGGCTCTACAGAGACCGCAGGGGCACTAAGGGTTAACTCAGGCATGGTTGGGGTAGAAGCCTCTGTTCAGACTCCATGTTGACCCACCGCTATGCCGCCCTAGTACTGCAAGGCAGAGACCCACAGGTCACCCTCCCGGCCGTAAAACAGAGCAGGGGACCCCCAGGTAACTCACCGCCAGGCTGTAGTGCTGCTGAAGCGCTGAGAGTGCTGTCTGCTCTGCGCCGTCCCTCAGGAAGCAATTTGCGGGCTGCAAAATGGCGGCCATACACGTGTTTAAAGCAATGACACAGCAGAAAACACAGCCCAGCACACACAGCAACTCCAGTACAACAAATTAATAAGAAGGGAGAAGCTGCTGCTCCAGGTGAGCACACCTGAGCAATCAACGTCCTCTCAGAAACAGGTGGGTGCCTGCAATGCATGAGGCAAAAACTTGAAGGCAGGGTATGGACAGCCGCACACCAATGAATCTTTAAAAAGTAAGCCTTTAATGGTGAAAAAGGAAAGGCACTACAAAAAATTAATAGCACCACACAGCAGCACAGCCCCCGTAGTGACAGAGCCCTAGGCGGACCCCCCCCCCCTTACAGCCGCCACCCAGCATGGGGAAGGAGGGAGAGGAAGGGAAAGAGGAAAGCAGGGCGGACCCTCATTCGACCTCCCCAGGAAAGCACCAGCCATACCACCTTGCCAGGGCAAGGGGCCACTACTTGCCCGTCCTGCGACCACCGGCTGGAGGCATTCCGGACAGAACCAACGTCCGCATAAAACGGCATGGCTGTCGGCCAGACACACTGTGACAAAGCCATAGAGACCGGACATATGTGTGCCCTAGAACATGTATTTCCCTGGCCACCCCTGGAGCAACGGGGCATGTCGTGGACGACCCAGAGCTGAGCTGAGGGCTGGCACACGCTCGATGGCGGAGCATGGGGGGGGGACTACAAGGATCGAGATCCAGCCTGTCACCCAGTCGGCAGTTGATAGAAGAATCTCAGGATCAAAAAATGCAAAAACAAAATAATAAAAAGCGAGAAAATAGCAAGAAAAAAAATCTCCAGAGTACAGGACTCCAGAGTGCCTGACCTCTCCTGTCGTTAGGCAGAAAAAAACTGGAAGCTCCTAGAGCAGGGTGTGGGTTATACCCGGGGAACCACGCCCCCTGGGAGGAGCTGCACTGAGGAAAGTGTTGTTAACACTTAAAGTGCTTTGTTTCTGCCTAAACTCTCCTGAAGGAAGCGGATATAACCCTAAGGTCAATTGCTGATGTGTCCGTCCATGAACGGAAGAGAAATACTAAGTGTCCTAGTACGGGTGGATGAGTAGAGCAAATTCAGGACTTTAGTGGTGTTGTTCCTCGCCTCCCTTGTTGGGACAAAGCCCACTTGGTCCAAGTGAATGAGGTGGGGGAGGTGGGACTGCAGTCTGGTGGCAATAATTTTGGTGAACAATTTAAGGTCCATATTAAGGAGGGATATAGGACGGTAACTCCAGCAATAGGACGGGTCTTTGCCTTCTTTAGGGAGAACGGAAATCTGCGCTTGTAATGTGGAGGCATGTAGTGTACCACCCTCGGTAAGGCCGTTAAGCATCTTTACCAGGTGGTCGCCCAGAGATGGTAGCAGTGTCGTGTAATATTGAAGCGTGAGGCCGTCCGGACCAGGGGCTGTTCCTAGTTTATTGCTGCTCACCGCGAGCTGTAGCTCAGCCAACGTGATGGGGTCTTCTAAGAGGGCGCGCGTCTCGGCAGGTAGGGTGGGCATAAAAAAGGAGGTTATGTAGTCTGTCATAGGGTTTGACGATGGAGGCGTTGTGGATAGATTGTAAAGCGACTTGTAAAAAGACTTAAATTCCTGCGATATATGTTGAGGCATAGTTATTTTCTGACCCGTCGGGGAGTGCACAAGCGGTATGTATGATGCCAATTTCTGGTCGCGTAGGGACTGTGCCAAAAGCCTACCACATTTGTTGCCCGATTCATAAACTTTTTTGCGGGTTATTTGGAGCGCCGACTTAGCTTTAAAAGTGAGTAAATCAGTAACCTGCGTGCGTATCGTGTCCAGTTCCGCCGTCAGTGGGCCCATCAAGGTTTGTTTGTGTCTAATTTCCAGGTCCTGAAGTTTGTCAAGTAGGGAGGTCAATTGGGTTGTCCTTCGCCGCTTAGGTCTCACATCGTTTTTAATGAGGGTACCACAAATCACCGCCTTGTGGGCTTCCCATACAAGGCCCGCCCCGCTATCTGTGGCATTGTTAGTATGAAAGAAATTGGATATTTCTCTAGTCACATCAGCCAGTACCTCAGGGTCCTGAAGAAGACCCTCATTAAGCCTCCACGGCTTCCTTTGACCCCTATAGAAGTCGGTTAGGGCATACCTCATTGAGACCGGGGCATGATCTGACCAAGTGATGAAACCCAGTGAAAGCCCTTTAACAGCCTGCAATTGGTTGTGGGGAACAAAAATGTAATCTATGCGCGAGTACGCATTGTGGGGGTGGGAGAAGAAGGTGTAATCCCGCTCACCGGGGTG
Organism: Rana temporaria; assembly: GCF_905171775.1. Classification (NCBI taxonomy): domain Eukaryota; kingdom Metazoa; phylum Chordata; class Amphibia; order Anura; family Ranidae; genus Rana; species Rana temporaria. Next base: position 188,610,596 of record NC_053490.1, read on the forward strand.
GAAAAGACTCCAAGCATCAACAAGCTGTGATGCATGTAGAGCTAGATGTACGGCCCTACGCGTGCCCCGAGCGGTCGAGGAGCGACCCGTAGAGGTATCTTCAGCGGGGAGCAGGGGGATGTTAAAGTCTCCCCCTAAAATAAGCTGACCCTAGGATAATTTCCGGAGGGCCACTAGGTGTTTTTTGATGAAGGTGTCTTGTTGGCTGTTTGGGGCGTAAAGGCTGGCAATAGTCACCTTCGTGTTGCCGATCAGGCCCCGGAGAAAAAGGAATCTGCCCATCGGATCCGTCCGAATCGCTGTCAGGGTCCACAGGAGTTTCGCTGAAATCAAAATAAAGACCCCTCTAGACTTGGCCTCCGAGTACGCAGAATGGTATACCGTCGGGTAGAATCTATTTTTGAGAAATGGAAAGGTATTTTCTCTAAAGTGTGTCTCCTGTAGGACGACAACATCAGCGTTCAGGCATCTCAAGACGTTGAGCAGCATCCGCCGTTTCTCGGGGACATTAAGCCCCCTTGCATTCAGAGCGACCACCTTAATCTCATCTATTGCCATGGAGGGTGGTGGGGGAGAAGCAGGTGACAGAAAAGGGGGGGGCAGTAGGGGATGGGGGGAGGACAGTAGGGGTTAGCAAGATGTATAGGTTATATAGAGGTCAGAGAAGAGAAGTAGCCCCCTACGGGTGACCAGACCCACAGGGGTGCAAGACGCGCCCGCTGGAGGGGTAAGCCTGCAGCGGGTGCTAACCTGCTTGGCTGGGTAACTAAAGTAACACAAATTATTTGCAAGAACGCTCCCCAGTGGTACCTGGGTAACGAGCGTCGTCCTAGGTGGGAGTGTGTTCAGCAAGGGTTCATGGGATACTCCCGAACCCTCCCCGACCCCACCGGCAACCGCATAGTGTAAGGGCATGGACCCTTGGTAGGGTACCCACGGCCTGAAAATGTGTGGAAAGTAGGAACACACAGGTATACAGGACATTCAGATTGCCTATAATTTCAACAAACTGCAACAACAATTCAAATAAAGTGTCCCCGCGGTACTCCTATAGGTAGAAGTCCAAAAAAAAGGTTTACAACCACTTTAATGTACATCTTGAAATAGCCCCACCACATGTTTTCAGAGAGTCCTGCATTTTTTTTTAACTATTTCTTTATTAAGATATTTCTTATTTTAAAAATACAGCAGATCAGACACCCCCTCATTTACCCATCCCCCCCTCCTGAGCCCTCCAACCCCCTAACAGCTATTAATATTTCAACGTAAATAGGACGTGTTTCCATGGTTAGGGGTTGGCATCATAGGGTAATCTTGTCTAGTATTCCCTTTGGGTCCAAGTTCTTATCCAATCCCTGCATCCTCTCATCACCATCCATTTCTCTCACTCATCCATCCTTCCCCGTCTCATTCATCTTGATCAGGTTTCTATTAGTTCACATTTCATAGTTAAAGTGCCATTCTGCTCTAATAAAATTCACATGTTAATCCCCCTTGTTTCCCACCATGGTTTCCACATTTTTTCGTACTTTAACACTCCTTGCTTTATGTATACCAATTTCCCCTTTAAGAATTACCGCAGTCATACTATTTGCCCACTCCCTACCAGGTAACGTCGACTGCCATCTCAAGGCAATCAGTTTCCTTGCTTGGAATAAGCATGTCAAAAGCGCTACTTGATTGTTTCCTGGGTTTCCCACTCCTACTAATCTCAGCAGACAGTGCTTCGCCTCCAACTGAGTGGAGGTTCTAAACACCCGGTCAATAATTTGTGTCACCTCCATCCAGTAGCGGAATAGCTTGGGGCATCTCCAGAACATGTGGATCATGTCCCCCTCTATGTCTTCACACCTAGAGCAACTAGCATCCAGTCGACGTCTCAATTGAATAAGTTTACGTGGGGTGTAATAGGTTCTATAGAGTAAAAACAAGTGTGACATCCTCTGGGAGGGGGATAACGATACGAGTGGGGCAAGTTCAAGAATTCTATTCCATTGTGCTTCAGAGATATTTCCCATGACTTTTTCCCATTTTCTCTTATGCATAGAGGCTTCTGTCCCTCCCATTCTCCCATTGTTTATGTGTGGGTATATTTTCGAGATTAGGCCTTTCCCTGATTCTGCATTAATTACCTTTTGAAGTAGTGGGATTGTACCCCATTCTAAATCCCATCCTCTAAACTGTACCTCCTGACCTGTAAATATCTAAAAAAGGATTTGTTCGATGGGGCAAATTGGTCTCTCAGTTCCTGGAAAGTTTTCAAGGTGCTATCTTGATATAACTGGGTAATACATTTTATTCCCTCACTGCCCCCATCTTCTGTAATTCTCCCAGTTTGCCGTTTTCCCATAGGGGGGTATACTCCGTAAATCCTCTATACTTCAAGATTGCCTTCGCTGTATACCACACTCATCATTAGGCTCCACACTTTTATTTTCCCCCTAAATTTGACCAATAACGGGGCTATATCATCTGGTATGTACAATTGAGGATCTCTAGAGACATTTATATCGAAGTATTTAAATTTGTTCACCACTTGGATCTGAGTTCTGAGTGTCGTAAGAAATAACAGGAGGCCATCTGCCTATAAAGCGACTTTTTCCCCCAAGTCACCTTTTCTAAAGACCCTCACCTAATCAGAGGCCCTAAGAGCAATGACCAAAGATTCATTTGAAATGGTAAAGAGGAGGGAAGACAAGGGACACCCTTGTCTCGCCCCCCCCCCAATCCAAATCTATCCAACTGTTCATTGTTCCCTTTTACTCTGGCTTCTGGTGTCCTATAAAGCATTTTTACCCAGTCAAAGCCCAGTCCAAGTTGGGCAGCTTCCATAGCTTTCCAAAGATACTGCCACTCAAGGCTGTCAAAGGCCTCTTGGCGGCATCCAAAATAGCCCTTCCTCTACCCTCGTCCGTTGGGACCTGGAGATTAAAATATACCCACCTGATATTTGTACTAGTGGTTCTTCCAGGTATAAAACCTGATTGGTCGGGGTGGATGAGTTTTAATATCACTCGGTTCAATCTAGCCTCCAAGACCTTTGCCAGTATTTTCATATCGGAGTACAACAAGGCGATAGGCCTGTATCAGGCAGCATCCAGTGGATCTTAACCCTCCTTGTGTATGGCAATTATAGTGGATTCCATCATTGATGGGGGGAGAGCTCCCTTTGTCACGACCAGTTCAATACTCTTAACTCGGGAAGCAATACCTTCCTGTAGTGGCGATAACTCTCAACTGGGAGCCCCTCTGGACCCAGGGATTTCTGTCCCGTCATCTCATTGGTGACCTGTTGTCAACATACAGAGGAAAGTTACCAGAGGCTAAGGAGGTGATCAAACACTGGTCCAGTGACATCTTGGGATCACCACAAGACCATGCAGAGGGTTGTATCTGCATGCGCTGTAGACCTTGCCACTAGCGGAGGTCCATCTTCTCTGGTAAGGTTACCCATTTCGTTTGACGTCCATCACAGGGAGCAACCTTACCTGCGGTGCTGGTGGATTTACTTCTGTAATCTTCATTACTGCCTTCTTTCAACACAGGTTTTTTTTTTCTTCCCTTCCTTAATTACTTTGGAATTGGACTTTTTCACAATAGGAATAACCTTCCTGCTTACTTTTTTCACATCTTATTTCCATTGAACTGTATTACATTTTATAATTTTTGTTCAGGGATCTTAACTCATTTTTGGTAATTCACACTTGCTACACTGTTGTCATACTTACTTATGTATATCATTATTATTTGTTGTTTCCCAATTTTGATTGTTTTTTGAACCTTCGGGATTCACATTATGTTCACTAAGTGTGGTTTATATGTTTCATTTGATCTATTCAGATACCACGATTCATTTATACAAGTTTAATAATCACACCTGATTCACTTAGACTAATCACTGATACCAGCAAGGGTTTACGTAACTTGAGATACACACCCCTGTGTTTTGTTTGCCATCACAGGGCTTTTATTCATTATATTTAGCGCAACTTTCTATCCTTTTATACTTGGTTGTCACTGTTTGGTTCTGCTAACCAAACCACCAAAGAGTGGATTACTCTTTGGTTTCCCTTTGTGACCCGTCCAGTTTTTCTTAGGTACTCTTTCTTTCCTTCTTGGGGATGATTTCTTCGTCCACGAAAAAAAACTTGTGTGGAGGTTTGCGTTTTTCCGCAGGAAAGGTTTTCTTATCTGCTCTTCTTTCCAAGGCCTCGTCTAGGCCTGAACCAAAAAGAAAATCACCAGTAATTGGGAGATTGCACAATCTTGTTTTGGATGCATCACCTGTCCAGGTTTTCATCCAAATCGCACGTCTTGCTGCGACAGCTAGTCCTCCTGACCTTGCTGCCAGTTTAACGGACTCTACGGATGCATCCGCAATGTAGCCAACTGCCTTGGAGAGCACTGGAAGAGTCTCCAGAATCTCCTCCCTAGGTGTCCCATTTTTAATGTGATCTTGTAATTGGGATAACCAAAATTCCAGATTTCTTGCCACACAGGTGGTGGCTACCGCTGGCGACACTAGTCTCCCATGCTCTTTTTAGGATATCACCCTTCTTATCCATGGCATCTTTTAGGTGTCCCATATCTTCAAAAGCTAATGAAGAATTTTTAGAGACTTCGGAAAGTGGTGTATCCAATTTTGGATTTTTGTTCTATACTGCCTTTGGATCGTCACTAAAAGGAAATTGCTTCTTGTGACTGGCCGCAAAGGGTTTCTTTTCCGGGTCTGTCCATTCGTGTTTAACGGTGTCTGACATCACCGGATGAACTGGAAATACTTTTACATTTTTTTTCCTCAGACCTTGGTACATCAGGTCATGTTTGGAAGGTTGTTCTTTTTCATATTCAATCTCCATATTTTCAAAAATGGCCCCAAGAAAATTATCCACATCTTCTAGTGATAATTTGTAATTGGGTCCCTTTCTTCTCCCCCCCTCCTCCTGCTCTGGGTCCGAGCTATCGCTGGCCATAACGCTAGCTGCACTGCTGCCTGTTCGCTCCCTCACTGACTCATGTGACTTCCGATCTGGGTGAGGCTATGGAAGAGGGACTTCCATAAGGAAATGTTGGAGGTTTGACCTCTGTAATGAATTTTTTGAGATCCTTAAAGGTGTTAGCCATATCATCTCTTACGAATCCAAAAATGTTTGCCAAATGTATCCTATACAACACTTTAAAGATGAGTTTCTTATGCCCCCTAGCGAATTATTTCGGTACAACCAAATCGCATCATTTGTCAGATTTAAAGTTAATTTAATGTTGAGACCCTTTACGGTTACGACATTTGAATTGTCCTGTCAGGGTAGAGGCTTGCAGAGGGGTCGGATATCTGCGTTATATACTTCTATTACTGAAATTGATTCAAAACTTGCCTATATGGATCACTGGGAAAGGGATTTGAACCTTACCTTTGATCGAGTGGCAAGATATTGCTTATCAGTTATCCAAAATCTCCATCAATACTACTCTTATAGAGGCCAATTATAAGACGCTCCTGTGTTGGTACCTGGTGCCAACTAGGGTAGCTAAAATGAATCCTTTCCGCTTCGCCAACCTGCTTTCGGCGTTGTGGACAGCTGGGAACGATGCACCACATTTGGTGGCAATGCCCCATTGTAATTCGATTTTGGATCAGGACATTTAATCTTATTAATTCAGTGACAGGGATAAACATCCGCAGATCTCCTGAAGCCGCTCTCTTTCACAAACTACCTGATGATACGCCCAAGAAATCTGTAAAATTGATTAACTATATGTTGCTGGCGGCGATAATCACGATTGCTAGGCACTGGAGGCAGTCGGCAATTCCTCTTGACCAAGTTAAAAGTAAACTCAACTGGATTATGATTAATGATAAACTCTCCCATATGCTTTGTAATAATACTAAGAAGTTTAACAAAATATGAGATCCATGGATCGACTATATTTCGATTCCCTAGGGAACTCTGGGATGACCCTCTCCTCCCCCTTTATTTTGTTTTCTTTCCTGTTGCTTCTTTTCTCTAAAAAAAAAATTATGCAATACAGATGTTTGTATTTGAGGCCTTTTGTATACTTCATGTTTTGCTGTTGTGATAACTGGAGGATGTGTGTTATGGCCATGTTTTCAATATCTTTGTATTGCTATGTTGCTTAGTTCAGCCAATGTGTCTGTCTACATTGGAACTTGTTTTTCTTTAATAAAAAATACATTGAAATACAAAAATGTTTGCATACACTTCGTCTGATTGTTTTTTAACCAGCATGTCAATGCAAATTTGGCATAGCGGTTCTGTTTACTCCAAAGCTAACTTGTTAGCACATTTTGCACACCGCTTTCTGGGATTGGGCTTTGGCTTTTTAGGCGGTTTCACCTGCCAAGAGATAAAAAAACACAGGGGCCCCATGGCGGTATAACTACAGCACACTCCACCATATAATGTTACAGTGCACACCCAGTAACACTAGTACCCCTGTAAGCCCCAGCTAAGCTTGTGACCACCACCATCTAGCTGCTGTCCCCTTAATACATATACAAAGGTTACCCACTGGTGCCTAACTGTATCCTGCTGGTGCTTTCGCCTTCTGGAGCCTGGGCCGATGGAATCTCGTCCTCTTCCAGCATCCTGGCATGCTATGGCGTCCGTGGTGTATCCTGCAGCCACGTCCACGCTAATAGCACTAGCCAGCCGTTTGATTTTCCCACTCCTTTAAGCGGAAGGACCAGCTCCCCGGCGCACACCGATGACGTCATCCCGCCGCTGCATCTTCCGGGTCAATCGGCGTTCAGACGCGACGCCAAGGAAACAACACCACGGCGCCCATCTCCTCGCCTGGGCACAGTGAAAGATAAAACCCAGGACACCTCCTGGAGGGTTGCCCGTGGCCACACAACCGTCCTCCTCCACTCCACCTCCTCCACTCCAGTAACATGGCTCCGGTAAGGTCCCCTGACCCCCTGCCACACAGAGGTTCCACCACTGCTGCCCTCGTAGACACCTGTCCCGGTCAGCCATTGAGAGATGAACCCATCCTTCAGGTCCTCTTGCAACATGTCTCCTCCGGATGGAGGAAACACTAAGACTGAACAGGGACCTGAGGGACCACCTCTTAAAGGAAGGAAAATTTGGGCAATGTGTTTACTGATTGTGAGGAGGAGCTCCATCTCTCAAGGGCTGACTTGGAAGACGACTGGGGGGAAAACAGTTTATCTGGGTGAACAGTCATCATACATCAGTTTATCCAGCAAGGGATGAACTGGAAAGGAACATGCAGCCTGTGGGGTTTTCCGGGGTCCTAAAGAGGAAACGGAGGGCCTAGAAGCTTCAACAGGAGGCAATTTCTAAGTGGCATGCACCATCTCTGCATAATATTGCACCTGCATCTTTAGTGACTGAGAAGTCACAGGAGACCTCTCATACTCTGAGTTCTCAGACTGCACATGATCCTCATCTCCAGAGAGGGATTTTTCACCTGCAGAAGGCTCATCTGATGAGAGAGCCAGAGCAGATGAAGGGGATCTCCCCCGTTATCCCCTATCTTTCAAGGAGGTTGCGACAATATTAGCATTTCTTCCTTCCAGGCCATCCAAAGCAACTTTGAAAGCGTCCTCAGTGACATATACATGAGCTGCCATAGGAGAAGCTGCAAAACCAGACAGTGGTTCATCCTGTGAGGCTGCCATCAGGCTGACAGAGGGGGATGGTAAACTGCAGGCAAGCTCAGAATCCTTAGCCGTACGTGGGGATTTTCTGGTGCCTCTTTTACTTGCCCTAGACCCTCTTCTCTGGGACATAGTCCTTACTGCAAAGCAAAGGTACTATCCACAAATATAAATGCAATCACTGTTGTGCTATAGTCTTACAATACACAAAAATCAGCTCAATGCACAACCTGATGCCGAGTCTTAGGTTTGCCTGGTTCAATCCACAGGGATGTTTACAGCCCACAGCTCTGTGTCCATGCCGCTAACAGAAGGCTCTGGCGTGCTGGGCTTTTGAACCAGCCTCTTGGCGCCTGCACACAGGTGTCCTGCATTGCGCACAGACACTAGCAACCACTTTTGCCCCCCCCCCATCTATGTCTCAATACTGACAAAAAAAACGCGCTCCTGGTGTGTGCACATGCGCCACTGTCATGGCGCCGCCCAGGAGATGAGGGGGAGAGATTACTGGGGGGCATCTTGTGGACCCCTGTATGCGTATCATGGCAAAGCCTGCAGCGGAAGGAGGCGAGTGGTGTTATATTTGACCTACTTCACTAAACATGTTATTCTGGAAGGCTAGGTAAGAAAACACCAGGTTGCACTTACTCCCTCCAGTGGTGAGAACCAATAAAGACATCCTACTTCAAAGAAGAGAATACATAAATAAAAATGATCTACTTACCTGATTTACGCCACAGGAAAGCTACTAAAAGTAGTTACAGCTTTCACTCATTACAGCGGGCAAGTTGTGCCAGCCTTCAGGTTTACCAAGGGTTGTATTAGAAAAAACCTCATACCTGGACCTGTAGAAGACTCTGCCAGAAACTTTTCGTGCCACATATGTATTGGTACACCAAAGTCTGGATCCCAGAGCCCAGACCTCCGCAGAGAGACATTACAGGCAAACCTCATTTCTTCTTACACAAGGCCCGGATACCAAACATCTTATGCCTTTGATATCAGCCCGAAAAATGGATCCGGTTATAGCTCATAGGTCTCCGCAGCCAGACCATCAAAAGAGCATGTTTCTTCTTAGCACATGTTGAACGTGACCAATCACCTTAACACTGGCGAAAAAACGGAGGTACTCTCCATTTGGGAGGGGTTATATAGGTGAGGAATTGAGTTTGCCAGTGTCCAATCACCTGTGGTGACTACATAACCCATTAAGTAATTAAGGCTCTGTGTTCTGTGATGTATGATCAAGAAATGCATCTTTCCACAAACAGAGAGAAGCTATCCTTCAATGTACTGTTTATTATCCTCTTCAACCTTTTTCAGAACTCCAACAATTCTAACGTTGTTCCAGTGCAGTCTATTTGACTATGGTTTAAGATAACGCACATGTTGTTTTTAAAGAATAAACCACATGGTACTTATTCTACCATGCAGAACTCATTCTTTGCTTTCCCAATTTTTTTTATTAAGTTGGATTTAGAAAATGATTCCCTTGTCAGTTAAATCCATCTATGTTTTTACTTGATAAAATAGAGGAGTTGAATTATTGCACTGCAATAAAAACATCTCTCAATGTATTTTTTTTCTGGCAAATGTTAAAATAAATCTGAGTCTGTTAACCACTTAAGGACCACCTCCTGCAGATATACGTCGACAGAATGGCACGGCTGGGCACAAGCAGGTACGTCCTCTTTAAGTGCCCAGCCATGGGTCGCGGGCGCGCACCCGCGACCCGTTCCGAAGCTCCGTGACCGCTGCAGCGGGACCCGCGGGCCCGACCGTGATCGGTCCCCGGAGCTGAAGAACGAGGAGAGCTGTGTGTCAACACAGCTTCCCCGTTCTTCACTGTGGCGCTGTCATTGATCGTGTGTTCCCTGATATAGGGAAACACGATCAATGATGTCACACGTCCAGCCCCGCCCCCCTACAGTTAGAAACAGATGAGGTCACACTTAACCCCTTCAGCGCCCCCTAGTGGTTAACTCCCAAACTGCAATTGTCATTTTCACAGTAAACAATGCATTTTGAATGCATTTTTTGCTGTGAAAATGACAATGGTCCCAAAAATGTGTCAAAATTGTCCGATGTGTCCACCATAATGTCGCAGTCACGAAAAAAATCACTGATCACCGCCATTAGTAGTAAAAAAAAAAAATGCAATAAAACTATCCCCTATTTTGTAAACGCTATAAATTTTGCGCAAACCAATCGATAAACGCTTATTGCGATTTTTTTTTACCATAGTAAAATAGGTAGAAGACTACGTATCGGCCTAAACTGAGGTAACATTTTTTTTTATATATTTTTGGGGGATATTTATTATAGCAAAAAGTAAAAAATATTGAATTTTTTTCAAAATTGTCGCTCTATTTTTGTTTATAGCGCAAAAAATAAAAACCACAGAGGTGATCAAATACCACAAAAAAAAAAAGCTCTATTTGTGGGAAAAAAATGACGCCAATTTTGTTTGGGAGCCACTTCGCACGACCGCGCAATTGTCCGTTAAAGCGACGCAGTGCAAAAACTGCCCTGTGGTCTCGATATTCTGAGAATTATTAGTCTCCTCAGGAAACTGATTTAGATGTATCCAAATCATCCAGTTTCATGGAAGAAATAAAGTCCATTTCATGAGGGAGATTGAGTTGCAACATTATCTAAATTATGTGTTGCGTCCAGCCTAGACAAAACCTCCTTCTCTTTCTTCTGTAGTTTTAACACTGTTTGTGATCCCGGCACCATCCTTTAGTAATTTTTATGGTGCACACACACCTCTCCCTTTTTTGGCATCTCTGCTGGCAGGCAAACACTCTCCATCAGATGAGAAAGAAAGGTAAAATACTAAATGTACCTATTCTAGTGCCAGATACTGGGTTGTTCCTGTACCAGTAATGCTCCTGTACAGGGTACTGGGCTGAGCTTGTTCTATTAGAGCTCTTATGAAGTCTGGTTTGTGCACTTAACAGTAGTGCTTCCATGCAGTGCCAGAACCTGCACACAATACTCAAGCACCACGTGAGTCATGCACTGTACAGTACAGAATTACACTTCACTACCTCTTACTGTGCCATTCAGAGCACAAAACTCCTCCCCCTGTGGTCAGGGGTGTCTCCCCCCTAGGTAAGGGAGTGCACTGTTTTAGGAACATTAGCTATTACAGCAATGGAACAGAGCTTTTGTGGAAGGTTATAAATGTAGCTTTTGGAGATCACCGATGTGTTTCCAGAATGTAGATTTTCCTGTTTATAACTACTAAGACTAAAATAATTGCTAATGGACAAAAGACAAAGCAAACCACATTTCTTTATCATACACCACGGGACACAGAGCCTTAAATCATTACATAATGGGTTGTATGGTCACCAGAGGTGATTGGACACTGACACAACCAAAGACAGTACCCCTCCATATAACCCCTCCCATCAGGGAAGTACCTTTGTTTTTTCACCAGTGTCTAAGGTGTTGGACGCGAGGAAAATGTTAGTCCATACACTGTGGGTCCATCCAAGACGCTCAATTATATTACGCCAAAACTGGATGGTATCCGGACCTCAGGGACGAGGTGTCACTTGTAATGTCTCTCTCTGGAGGACTGGGGTCTGCTTTAAGTAGGAACCTATAGCCCTGAAGGTTGGCACACAGACACTGCCGGGATGGGGGAAGATTGGTATCTGCCTGGCAGAGAACCTGCAGCGGGGAAAGGTGAGTTAGGAAAAAGTCCTACGTTTTAAACTTAAAGGCTGAAATGACTGTTTACAGGGTATAGAGACATACTAGTTAACGGATTCCTTTTAAAAATGATTAAAAATAGATAAAAATCAATCATATAATGTACCTCTAGTTTCAGTTTCGTTTTTACATGTTGTGTGATGTACAGAGACACAGAGCCAATACAGGGCAGTGATGATTTGTAAAACGAAACTCATTGGTGTTGAGGGGTTTTAGACACACAGTAATCACACCTCCTTGATTAGTGACCACAGAGAGAAGGCTCCCATGACTTTTTTCATCAGGAAACAGACAACCAGGAAGTGTTCAGAACAGAGAAGGATTAGAGCAAAAACGAACAATGAGGACATGAAACCAGGACTGCAGTAAGGTAAAGGAAGCCATTTAGCTAAAAAACAAAAAACAAAACCTTTAGTGACCCTTTAAGGACTTTACCTTTTTAGAGTGGGTGTAATTTTTTAAGCCACCATTGGAGGGAGTAAAGAGCTGAGTTTTCACTCACCAAGCTTCAAAGCAGTGTCAGTCCAAACGACAAGCACACTCATTTCGCTACAAGCTCTGCATTGCCCTCCTTCCTCTTCCACAGAAAGCTGAGGGATCTTCAAGCACATGAGAACACCATGAACCACACAGGGGTGCGGAGGATGCCCCTAGGATGGGGGCACGCTTTATGACAATCTCAGTGGGGGGGGGCGGGCCTGATTAGGCATGCTTCTAATGACTGTCAGACAGGAAGTAACAAACCTCACGTTGGGAGCTTCCCTGCAAGAGACAGCAGCGTTTAAGGGCACGTAAGATCTCCATGTGGTTGGCTGAGCACTCCCCAAGCATAAGACACCCACTCTGGCATGAAACTGTGTGTTATAAGTTTCATACTTGTATGTAGATTGCTAAACTAGCACAGTAGTATATGCATTTGTTGGTACCTTGGATTTGCTTAGCATTATGTCTTCCCAAAGAAGAGGCTCTGGGAGAAGCAAAAAAGCATTGCCACTAGAGACAGGAGACTCTAGCCGCGCCTGCTCTGTACCCTTATCTCCTGTAATACCTGAAGTATTTATACAGGATGAGCCATTACCTCTATCAGGAGTTGCAGCCTCTCCTGTGGTGCCTGTGCCTGCAGATGTCACTAAAGACACTTTGGCAACAGCCCTAAACAATTTAGAAGGGAGAATCACTGCGTTAATCGAAAAGTCCTCAGAGAAGGACAAAAGGCAAAGCATATTTCCTCCTGTTTTAGATCTCCTTGCAGAAAGATCTGAAGAGGATGAGGCCCCATCAGGGGATGAGGACTCGGAGGGATTCGAGCTATCAGAGGAGCCTTTTCTGCATCTCAGGTCTTAAAATTTCCGGTGCAATATTATACTGAATCGGTGCACTCTACATTCAGATTACCCTCTAAGGACTTAATTAAATCACCTGTCTCCTCTCTAGGCTTGATAAAATCCCTACAGGCTGCTTGTGTCTTTCCGATTCATCCTTTATTGGAGAATCTGATTTATGCAGACTGGAAAAACCCAGATAAGCATTTTGCTACTCCTAGGAAGTTTGAAGTGCTTTATACTATGGAGGAGAAGTTTATCAAGAAGTTGAGTTTGCCTTCTGTGGATGCAGCAATTTCTTTTGTAAACAAAAGCCTAACTTGTCCGGTGGACAATGCCCATGTATTTAAAGATCCTTTTGAAAAAAGGTTGGAATCTTTACTAAAATCTTCCTTCCTCCTGGCAGGCACAGTAACCCAACCTGCTGTAGCAGCGGTGGGTATGTGTCAAGTCTTCAAGGACCGGGTGAAACAGGGGATGAAAGATCTGACTTCAGAACAGATTACATTTTGGCAGAATATGCCTAGGGCCTTATGTTTTACAGTGGATGCCATTAGAGATTCTATCCAACAGGCATACTGCCTCACGCTGCATCTGGTGGTTATGCGCAGAATTCTTTGGCTAAAGCATTGGTCAGCAGAAGCTCCATGCAAGAAGCTTTTGGCCAGCTTCCCCTTCCATGGCGAACACCTCTTTGGGGAAGATTTGGAGAAATATATCTAAAAGATATTGAGCGGTAAAACTAGCGTCCTTGTTTTAAGCATTCTCTCTCCCAGTCTCCTGGTAGATCTAGCTCCAGCCAGTGGCGACAGCATTTTCAGCCAGCCACAAAAGCGAAGGAAAACCAAGCCCAGAAAAACAAGAAGCAGTGGGGTTCAAAGACTAACACGCAAAACCCCAAAGCCTCTTCATGAAGAGGAGCCACCGCTCGGCCAAGTGGGGAAGACAACTTCGGCAGTTTTCATCGGCATGGCAGACAGAAATCTAGGACAAGTGGGTAGTATCCACAGTATCCCTAGGATACAAACTGGAATTTCGAGAAATCCTATCTTCTCAATTCCGAAGCTCACGACTCTCCAAAGATCTCCAAGTGTCCTTCAAAGGATTGGATTACTTGCTGTCCCAAGGGGTGATAACAGAAGATTCAAGTTTTTATTTAAACCTCTTTGTGATTCCAAAACCAAATGTAGACGTCAGACCCAACCTGGGTCTAAGATCTCTAAATCAGTTTCTGAACATTCGCCATTTCCGAATGGAAACTATTCGATTAGTGGTCGGCTCCCTACAAGGCGGAGAATTCATGGCATCGATAGACATCAAGGACGCATATTTACATGTGCCTATCCATCCTGCGCACCAAAAATGTTTAAGGTTCGCGGTAGAACATTGCCACTACCAGTTTGTGGTTCTGCCATTTTGGGTGGCTACCGACCCCCGGGTATTTACAAAGGTACTAGCCCCTCTGTTGGCAAATATGAGGGTACAGGGCATAGCAGTAACGGCCTATCGAGACAATCTACTTGTGATAGATCAGTCAGTGGCAGGATTGGATCATGCGGTGCTTACCACAATAAAATACCTGGAACAGTTAGGATGGATTGTAAATCTACAAAAATTCTCTCTACAGCCCCCAAAAAAGAGTAGAGTATTTGGGCATGATCATAGACACAGCCCAAGGCAGGGTATTCCTGCCAGAACCAAAGATCAAGTCGCTAAAGGACCTGAACCACAAGGTCAAGGCAACAAAAAAGCCATATATTCGCCTTTGCATGAGGCTACTAGGGAATATGGTAGCCTTCGAGGCTGTCCCTTATGCCCAGTTTCATTCGAGACTACTTCAAGGCAGTATCTTAGCCGCATGGAACAGGAAGATCCAAGCTCTGGATCTACCCATGTGCTAGTCTCCACAAGTGTGCCAAAGCTTCAGTTGGTGGTTAAGAAACAAGAACTTGCGGAAAGGAAAATCCTTTCTCCCAGTCACCTGGAAGGTGGTGTGTACGGATGCCAGCCTAAGGGGCTGGGAAGCGGTGTTAGAAGAAGCTTCAGCCCAGGGAACCTGGGGAAAGACTGAAAGTAACCTGCCCATCAATATACTGGAGATGCGTGCAGTATACTTAGCCCTCAGAACCTGGACACACAGGTTACAGGGCCACGCGGTGCGGATTCAATCCAAAAATGATACTGCAGTAGCTTACATCAATCACCAGGGAGGCACCCGCAGTCAGGGCGCATAGAAAGAGGTGAATCAGATTTTGGCATGGGCAGAGGAACATGTTCCTGGTCTCTCTGCAATCTTCATTCCAGGGGTAGACAACTAGCAGGTGGACTATCTGAGACACCAGCAACTACTACCAGGAGAGTGGTCTCTCCACCCTGATGTTTTTCAGGCCATATGCCAGAGATGGGGGACCCCGGATGTAGACCTGCTAGCTTCCAGGTTCAACAGGAAGTTGGACAACTTTGTGTCCAGGACGAGAGATCCTCTGGCCTACGGATCGGATGCTCTAATAATTCAGTGGAATCAGTTTTCACTGATCTATGTGTTTCCACCGATCGCTCTCTTACAAAGGCTACTTTGCAGTATCAAGAAGGAAACAATTCCTGTAATCTTAGTGGCCCCAAATTAGCCCAGAAGATCCTGGTACGCTGAAATCATAAAGATGGCGGTAGGAAAACCGTGGAAGCTTCCGCTTCGCCGTGACCTGCTGTCGCAAGGTCCAGTGTTCCACCCTTCCTTACAAGAGCTAAATTTGAAGGCTTGAAGACCCACATTCTGAGGAAACAAGGGATCTCGGGTCCAGTGCTTTCTACACTTATTAATGCCAGAAAGGCAGCCTCCAGGATTATCTACTATAGAGTCTGAAAAGCATGCGTTTCATGGTGTGAAACTAACAAATAGAATCCTCAAAGATATGACATATAAGTAGGATTTTCACCTTTTGCCAGCTAAGAGTGGATATGAAATTAGCCCTTAGTACCATTAAGGGTCAAATATAGGCTCTATCAGTCTTTTTTTAAAGACCGCTGGCATCTCATTCCCTAGTTCGGGCTTTCATTCAGGAGGTACTGCAGATCAAATCCGCCAGTCAAGTCTCCCTTGTGTCCATGGGACCTGGATTTAGTATTGTCAGTGTTGCAGAAGCAATCTTTTGAGCCTATTCACCATATTCTGCTCATTCTTTTAAGCAGACAATTTACCTTTTTGATTGCAATCTATTTGGCTAGCAGAGTATCTGAATTAGCAGCATTTTCTTGTAAAAAGCCTTATTTAATTTGTCACAAGGACAAGATTGTTCTACGACCCCATCCAACCTTTTAACCAAAGGTGGTGTCGACATTTCATTTGAATCAAGATATTATTTTGCCTTCTTTTTCCTGATCCGCAGACAGCGGGGGAAAAGTTATTGCACACTCTAGATGTAGGGAGAGCAGTAAAGATGTATCTACAGGCAACCGCTCAGATACGTAAAACTGACGTTTTGTTTATTTTGCCAGATGGTCCCAAGAAGGGACAATCGGCATCAAAATCCACCATTGTGCGGTGGATTCGACAAGTAATTATTCAAGCTTATGGTTTAAGGAACACAATTCCTCCTCCTTCTGTTAAGGCACACTCAACCAGAGCTATGCGCGCTTCATAGGCAGTGCATCACCAGGCTTCAATGGCTCAGCTCTGTAAAGCTGCAACTTGGTCTTCAGTCCATACATTCACCAAATTCTATCAAATAGATGTAAGAGGACATGAGGATTCTGCCTTTGGGCGTAGTGTACTGCAGGCAGCAGTCTAGGGCTTCTTGTCTGTTTAAGGCCAGCTCAGATCTGGGTCTCCTCCCTTCATATTGAGCATTGCTCTGGGACGTCCCATTATGTAATGATTTAAGGCTCTGTGTCCCGTGGTGTACGATAAAGAAAACAGGATTTTTATAACAGCTTACCTGTAAAATCCTTTTCTTGGAGTACACCATGGGACACAGAGGTCCCCTTCTTATGGGAACCGTATTGCTTGCTACAAAAGTAAGGTACTTCCCTGATGGGAGAGATTATATGGAGTGAAAATGTCTGATTGGTTGTGCCAGTGTCCAATCACCTCTGGCGACCATAGAACCCATTATGTAATGATTTAAGGCTCTGTGTCCCATGGTGTACTCCAAGAAAAGGATTTCACAGGTAAGCGGTTACAAAAATCATATTTTTCCACATTGATGTCATCCTTGTTAGGAATTAAATGCTCCTTTGCTGCAGTTTAAATTCTCTCAAATCCTACCCAATAGGCTATCCACTGCAACCTGTCCATAAAAGTCAAAATGGTGTCTGTATCTGATACACATGAAATTAAAAACCCCACCCCCTGGATTAACCCATAAAATAGTTTCTTGAAATTAAGTGTTATTTTTATCACACTGCTTGATGCATTGTAGAGATAGATGGAAAAGATTGTCATTTGAAAAGTCCTCTCTGCCAATCCTTTGTAGATGTTTTATAAAACACATCCAGAACTGATACCATAACTAGCACTGTCACCTGTAGCTGCTCCAATATGTTATTACCACTGTATGCAATGAAGAGTAATGCTCCAACAGCAAATGCAATCCCCCCCCCATGATATTCAATTTACACCCCTTTTATAGCTATGTTCCAAATACATAAAGGGTTCATAAATTATGAGATAGGAAGAAGACCTTAGCCGGCCCCTCTATATATAACAACAAAAAAAAAATACAAATTGATAGCATTATGCTGTATGTAACATGTTTCAGAGAAATTTAACAAACATATAATATAAATATATATTTGAAAAAAATCTCCTTATCCAAGGCGGTTAGTTTGAAGAGGGAACACATCTAAAATGTTAAAGCGCACTTAAAACCGAAAACAAATATGTAATATATCACAGCTTACCGATTATTAGATGAGGACAATGCTTTTTCTTCTTTTCATGCATTTTCCCCTTATTTTTTTAACTTGGTAATCTGGCAAAAAACACACTTCCTGTCTTCAGGTAGCTACCTCACTCCTACCCCTGTAACTATGAAGGAAGCCATGGTTGCCACACATGCTGGATTTCAAACATGTCTGTCTTTTTTCCATTATTAAGGGGGCAAGAAAATTAGTAGTTTACAGAAGAAATATAGTATACTTCTAATTCAGCTTTCAGGAAGTGATTGCACTGGATTTCTGTCAGAATAAACAGGTATTTTTTGTGTACACTATGAGAATGTTTTTAGTCTGAAAAAAAAAGAAAACAAATGTAACCCCCACATCTAAGGTCTGGTAAGCTGCCATTTAATGTGTGTTCTTGGGATCTGTTATCCACTAAAAATAAATTTGACAAGGACAGCAAAAAACATTGAAAAACGCAACTAATAGTAGTCACATTCAAATAGTTCTGTCATTTCAAAGGCTTTTATAGCTTATCCAAGCCACTTGTTCAGTTCTATTAAATGTCAGGAAAATACACCATCATTTATTTCCGCAGACACCCTCATCTGATCAACATGAAAAGGAAGAGGTTTGCCAAGTCAAGATGTGCCATGCTGACTCATATCCAAAAAGACTGAGTGCTGTAATAAAATCAAAAGGTGCTTCAACAAAATATTAGTTTAAGGGTGTGCATACTTATGCAACCATATTATCTTAGTTTTTTAGTTTTACTTCCCCTCCACCTAAAAGATTTAAGTTTGTTGTACAATTTGAGTTGTACAATTTATAGGTCACATTAAGGTGGAAAAGGTTCTGAAATTATTTATCTTTGTCTCTTTTTTTACATCACAGAAACTCGACATTTTAACAGGGATAGACTTAGACTACTCAGTCTTTTTCTGCAGTCACTTTTCTATTTAAATGTATGTGTCCTTGAGCTGCATTAAAAATGAAAGAAGCCCATGATTCAAAAACTGCAAACAAAAACACAATTTTCATAAATGCCCTCCAATGTTTTTTAAACCAATAGTATTTTAAGATTCAATTTCCTTGTGAATTGACAGGTTTAAGACCCCTTTTTTTTTCTTCCTGGCTAATAAAGATAACACATTTCTCAAGCTATACCTGAAAAATCTTGCAAAGGGTTGGTTTTGATTTTTGTAATGTTGACAATGTAACAAGTTTTAACAAACATCCTTTTCCAAAGTGTGCAGGAAATGCCACCTGACATTAATGAGCCCTAACTCTTAAAGCGGTGGTTCCCCTAAAAATAAAATGTTGACATCGCATTTAGCAAATAAATTACAGTTAGAATCGGCTTGTTTTATTTAAAAAATACCTCCGTACGTATCGTTTCCATTATTCGGTCCCACCGCCACTTCCGGGTACGATGCAGGCGGTGGGCGTTCCTAATTGATTGACAGGCATCCGAACGACGCATCCATCGCGTCACGAGATGCCGAAAAAAGCCGAACGTCGGTGCGCATGCGCCGTATAGAGCCGCACCGACGTTCGGCTTTTTTCGGCATCTCGTGACGCGATGGATGCGTCGTTCGGATGCCTGTCAATCAATTAGGAACGCCCACCGCCTGCATCGTACCCGGAAGTGGCGGTGGGACCGAATAATGGAAACGATACGTACGGAGGTATTTTTTAAATAAAACAAGCCGATTCTAACTGTAATTTATTTGCTAAATGCGATGTCAACATTTTATTTTTAGGGGAACCACCGCTTTAACACTTACATTTTTAGAAAGGTGTTAGAATTGTGATTTGAAGATATGCTTCAAATAAAACGCAGTCTAAGCGACAGTATCTGCAAATATTCTGTGCCATCTTACTGTACATGTTTTCAGATACTGCTAGGTTATGTAACATTGTATTTCATACATGGGGTTAAACATGATACATGTTCAAGACAAAAAAAATAAATGTGTGTTTGGTGTCAGTTTGGAGGTCTTTTTGCAAATTTTGAGGCCTTTTTGTGATTTTAGAAGCTGTTTTTTGTCACATTTGCAAACCTGTGCTAATTGAAATTTCTGCTCATTTTGTTTTACACAGATTATGTGTCCATTATGAGCTATCCAATGTTTGCACAAAGTCTTCAATATAGTTACAAATACAATTTGCTATATAATATACTTTCATTACATAAATCTTCTTTAAACATTTTTTAAAAGTAGAAGTCTTGCATATTGTATAGTAATTGAGTGTGATAATATTCTATGAAAAACATCTGAAAAGGTAAGGATAAAAATGAGGAAATCACATAGTCTAGGGAGATATAAAGAATCAGCAGCTAGTGGATCAAAACTGACTTAACATCAATAGGAAACAAGCTACTCAAGGTAAAAATTTGCCTTTTCATCTTCATCAAAACACACTATGATGACTACAATTGTCTTGGTTTTTACATTCTTTCATACCTCAGATGGAGAAAGAAATATATCCCCCCAGGGCAGAAGTCCACAAACACTGCAGAATTACGTAAAACTGTAAAATACCCCTTGAACGTATATTAATCATGAAAAATAAGTCTCTCAAGTACTCGTTTGTACACATCAGTAAGAAAATGAAGGCATCATCTTATAACTATTCTCTAGTCATTACTTTTTGACAAGGCCAATGCTTTTACTCCCTCCTAACATGGGAAGACTTTACTGATTCTTTTGATTTTAAGGGACCAGATAAAATGCTTTGAAATTGGATTTCTTCTAGGAAAATGCAAGTACTAGTTAAAAATGGAACGCAAACTTGTAAATAGTACAAACAAAAGACTGTTTTTGAAGCTCTACCCAACAATGTCTTCTTTTTTTTTTTTTAAGTAGGCAGCATAACTACTGGGAGTAATAAGCAGGATGAAAGAAAAACTAGTCAATTAGAATTCTTATATGTTTGGGTATAGTGGTAAATTCTTTGTTGGGTTTTCAATGTTGTTTGTTCCCTCTTAGAGGAAATTTACTCTCACATATTTTGCCATTTGCTGTTTATTTAGGGGAAATACAGTTTAATGAATGTGTTTAATATGGCTCTCATTTTGTAGACTGTATACGTACTAGTAGCAAAATAATGTGCCTGAGGAAGGAGTCAAAATGTGTTGAACATGTTGATGCAACCGTTTCAAAAATATTGAATAATTGTTATGTGAACATATTGTATGGCAATATATGCTGTGTATTGCATTTTTGATAATCAAGTTTGTTTCTACTTTTGCACATTAATGTGGTAAAATTATACTTTTAGTTTTAATACAAACCCTAGTTACTCTCTATGCCTTTGCTTTTCCTTATGTCTCAAGGATGTGGCTATATTTATTATACTTTTGAACCTCCTAACAATCCTTAAGTCTTTAGCACTGCACTCATGAGCAACATGCGTGTTGATGTTAACGTGAGAGTCAATGCAGTGGTGGCTAGTGCAGGAGTGTACTTGAGTGCAGTAGCAGCAAGGAAGTGCAAAATTGCTTGTAAAATACTGTTCATCACTGCAGTGGCACCAGGGGGGGTGCATGTCAGTCAGGGCCGTCTTTACCATAGGGCAAACAGGGGCAGCTGCCCAGGGCCCCGTCACTGTTGGGGACCCAAAGCAGAGCCGCCCGTTAAGCCCCTGTGCTGCCCACAAATCAGCGCTGAAAATCATCAGTGGCATGCAGCCAGCATCCCTTCCCAGTGTTTTAAAATGTACAGCACCCCTGGCTTCCCTTTAGACGTGCACTTCTCCCTTCCTGCCACTGGGTGCTGCTTGTATATAAAAGTGAATTAGAATGTGATTTTAGAGCATCCCCAGTTTGATCTACAAAAGGCTGACTTCATGTCCTGCTCCAAGGTATGTCACCTTTTGCGAACGTATTATGCAAATAGAAGTTTTCTGTAGAGTGTGCCCAAAGTCTTTATAATATTTGATGATTTACTGCAGGTCTGGTCAGTGTTTTAAAAAGTTCCTCCATTTTACACATGGCCTGGCATGGGGTCACAGCACCGTCTGTCCATTCTGCTTTAGCACCATGGGACCCCATGCCATGTGTAAAATAGAGGAACTCTTTAAATCACAGACCAGACCTGCAGTCCAGGCTGAGTAAGGCCTCAGAGCACATGGCATTACTGTCTGCATTTAACTGCCTGGGCCTGGCTTATTTTGGGCCTGGCTGTTCACATGTATGTGTTTTGGCGGCCCACATTTGCGCAGGCACAGCAGCCCATTCATTTGAATGGGCCGCCATGCCTGCGTTTCCTGCAAAGAAAAGCGCATGCCTCATGTAATAGGCTGCACACACAGCACACCTATGCCCATCAAGCACTGAAATACAGCACTGTCTGTCCATTCTGCTGTGACTTATCTGCAGTTCCCGCACTGTCAAACTTGCTGCATTTTTAGACGTTTGGGTCACGCTTTTAAAAACACAGTGCGTTTGTGTGTGCAAGAACTGCAGGTAAGTAGCATGGTGCAAAAGCAGAATGGATTTCAAGGCAACTGTATTTTTAAAATGCTGAATGCACCCATTTTTTCTGCAGGAAACAAAGGCATGGCAGCCCATTCAAATCAATGGGCTGCTGTGCCTGCACAAATGAGGGCCGCCAAAACACATACATGTGAACCAGCCAGGCCCAAAATAAGCTAGAGGGGGGCCCAAAAAAATGTTTGCCCAGGGCCAAAAACCATATTAAAGACGGCCCTGATGTCAGTACAGTGGCCGGCAAGCAGAGCCAAGTAGGACAGTGCAATTACACTGAGCAGGTTTGGAGGCATTGATGGCGAGTATAGTCATTATAATGAAAATATGAGCACAGTGGTGGCAAATGTAGATATATGCATAGGTGCAGCATGGTCAAGTACAGTATCGTGGTGAATGCAGAAATGTGTACTGATGCAGTGGAGGTGAGTGTAGAAGTACAAGGTGGTGGTAAAGAAAATAACTAGAAAAGAAGTGGCCTGGAAAACAGACATATTGCAACAGTGTAGTGACAGCAACTGCAGCAAGCATGTCTGCTCAGTGGCAGCAAATGCAAAGTGAATGCAGAAGCACCTGTTGGTGTAGTGGTGGCTAGTGTATGAGTGTGCACTGAAGAAATACCCATGAGTGTAGAAGTGCATTGGTGCAGTGGCAGCGAGTGCAGAAATTAGTATCAGTGCAGTGGTGGCAAAGTGTGCAGATGCTTAGTGGCAGCAAGGGGAGTTATGCATGAGAGTGTAGTGGCAGATATCTTGATTACACAGGTTGGTACAACCGTGGCTAGTGGAGTCCTGCACATTGCTCTAGGCTATCCAGTCCCCAAGTGTAAGAAGGAATAATCTAAGGTAAAAAAAGAAAAAAAAACACTGCTAGTGCAGGAATGAGCCCTCTTCAGTAGAAAGTTGCGCAGGTGGCTTCAAGAGACAAGTAGGGAACTCATAATGAGGTTCCCAATAAGACCACTAAGCAGAACCATCTTACCAGAGACTACAGAGCAGGGGGAAATAAACCAACCGAAATGACTATGTAAAGGGGCATCCAATACAAGGGATGGAGTGAACTAATGTAACGACTAATGTAACAAAAATCCAGAAAGTAGGGGTTTCGGGAATTCACCTGATGCTGAGCAGCCATAGGCTAAGTAAGAAGGCTGAGCAATGCAGGAAGGCAGGATAGGCACCCTAACCTGGAAACATGCGAGATGGTGATCTGCAGCCATGGGAGGAGGAAGGGTGTGTGTTTAGGCTCAGGACAAGGCCTGAGGGCTGAAGCCAGGAAAGGCATGCCATGGCAAAATGGAGTAGCAGGGGCTCTAGGTTGTGGAACTAACCACTTCAAGTTGAAGCAACTGTACAATGTCAACAAGGTGGTCATAAAGTTCTTTTTTTTTGGAGCATGGATCAGACGTCAACAAAAATGTTGTGCTGAAGGTGGGTTTCAGGAATGATCATGGTGCCTGGAAAATAAAAAAGGAAAACATTCCCGGAATGGTTTAGGACCAACCTTAAGGGAGTATTTACAGCAACTGCCAGGTACCAGATGTCAGAAATCAGGTATAGGTGGCTTATGGCTACAAGAATCCATTGCATCCGCCAGTCATCTCAGTGGTTGAGGAAAGTTTCTGATAATCCAAAAAACACAACACGACATGGCAAATGGGACAATTCTAATATGGTCAGTAAGAAAAGGTTTACAGGCATGAGTGCACAGTAGAAGAGTATGAGGCTGGGTTCACACTACTACACTACTTTCATCCTACTTTGCTCTGTGTTCAATGTTTCCCTATGAGAGCGTCTTGTAGCGTCCTACACAAGTCGGTCCGACTTTGAAAATGCTCCCTGTACTACTTTTGGTCCTACATTGATCCTACTTCAGGCCCATTGAATATCATTGAAGTCGGACCAAAGTAGTATCCTGTTCATGAAAGTAGGATGGATGTAGGACCAATGTAGGATCAATGTAGGACCAATGTAGGACCAATGTAGCAGAGCAAAGTAGGATGAAAGTAGTGTGAACCCAGCCTAATGGTTTGTGTTTTTGAGAGAAGTTTTCTGGCAGAAATAAAATGCTAAACACTCCTAAATGCCTGTACAAAAACTTTCTAAATGAGTGTTTCTTTCTGCCAAAAGAACTAGCAAGTCAGTGTGTGCCTGAACCCTTAAAGTGGTTCAAAAGGCTAAACATATTTTACCTATTATATATGATTAATATAGGATACAAACGCCCTGGGTAACCACCTCTATCACCACTGCGCCAATGAAAAAATGTGAAATAAACTACAGCTGCTGCTTAGTGAATGAATATTTAAACAGAAAAAAACGTAACCTAAATAGGTGTAAGAAAATTGCAGCGCTAATTAATACAATAATAAAAAAATAAACAATAACATACAAACTCAATAACACCACATGACAGGTGATATAAAGTCCATGAAAAATTGATAAATTCGATGAGAAAATTCCTTATTTTGTGAACCTTCCACCTAACCACCGTGCTGTGATACCTCCTCTCTGAAAAATGCACACTCACAAGACGGATTTGCCTTTCACTCTCGTGTTAGGCTAAATCACTTGTGTATGATCCCACAAATGGATAAACGAATCTCAGCTGGACCACCGTGTTAATCCCTCAATATTGTACATGAAAACAAAATAAGTGCTCCAATAGTGTAAAATTGTACCACCAGTTTAATTCAAAATCACAGCAACACTTCATTCATTAAATTCACATGTAAAAAATTAAAAGTCAGCTTTAAACAAATCACAGCAAACATCAGTGTTTAGTAGGCTCTGCAGTGCTAGGCGGTCACAGCGAACCTGAGGTGTGTGCTCAGTTGGTATAGGCTCACAGCACACTACAGATTCCCGGCTCCCAGTAGCGGCAAGTTGTCTAAACAGCAGTGGCGTCTCTAGTCAGTGAAGCTAGTAAAACTGTAGCCACGTTCCCGACATGTTTTGCAGTAAATGCTTAGTCATGGGATTGGCTACTGAGCTCCCACCCACTTCCTTTATAGATTCCCACTGCCTAACACGTAATTGGTAATCCCGCTCACGTCATGTCCCCATGTCGCAAAGCACAACAATCTGCAGACCTTAGGAGAGGAAAGCTGCTTGAAGTGCACACACTTCATCACATCAGCCTTACATTTGTCAAGGTGCCAACTTAATCTGCTTTAAAATAACACGGTAAAAGCAGTAGGTATCTAAAATTGGTCAATTAAAAAATTTTTGAGCAAGAACCCTAAATTAAAATAATATTACTAGTTACAAACAGCATGATTCATATCAATCCCAGAAATATATGGTCACTAAATTGAGCGCATATAAACAATACTAAAATACGCAAGCATTATATAAAGGCATGTTATCCAATACCAGGAGTAAAATTAGAATAAACAAATGAGACCATAGCACACCACCATGATCCCCTGACTCAGGCTGTCACAATCCAAGGGGTGATGCGATCCATGATCAGTGCACTAATATAAACCAATTGTTAAATACAATAATGATTTATATAAAACAAAGGAAAAAATAATGAGTGAAAATAACAATGAAGTTAAGTTGACTCTCAATAAGTGCCAGTGTGCATCATAAAATGCCGATCAAATTACACTGGTACTATTTGTCCGCATAATGCACACTCTCTCTCATGGAGACAATGTTGTCAAAATATATTGCAATAAATGCCCCATGATACATCTAGAGAGGGCCTCCCAATCTACCCACCAACTCCATCACAATATGTGTATCATAATCCCATTATGACATATGTAATAATATGTAAATAAAGAAACACTAGATCGAGAAACAAGGTTCTATCAGTATTATGAAGAAAACAGAAAAAATTATGGATGAACAGTACTATCCAAGCTCTCCAATCAGTATCTATCATTTAATAATTATTGATGAAGCAGTTGAGGTCTACTTCTATGTTTAACCCCCTGGGCGATAAACATTTCATCAACAATATCCACCGGGTTTCCCTCTGAGAGAGATCCCTTACCATGTTATTACCTCTCCAAGACGGGTAGATAGTATCTATACCACAAAACTGTAAAACTGTCAGATCTTGTTTAAGTTTTTGTCTGAAATGAAGTGACACGCTATGATAGCGGAAACCTTTCTTAATGATAGCCAGGTGTTCAGCAATACGCACTCTTAATAATATTTTTGTTCTTATACATATAACCCACAAGGGCACCACAAGATAAACATGGGAGGAGTTACAGGTGATAAACTGCTTGATGTCAAATGATTCCCCATCCCTGTTGCAGACTGTAGTTTAGCCTCTATTGCTAATTTTAACTGTTCTACAGCATATACATTTCCTGCAACAAAAGAAACCTTTTAATTCGATTTGTTGCCGAGCTGGAGGATCCAGAATTTTCTTAACTATTTGGTCTCCAAAGTTAGGGGCTCATCTGTAAATGAACTTGGGGTGATTAGGAATAATGTTCATCAAGTGTCTATCCCTGCATAATATATGCCAGTGTCATTTATAGATATCCTCCATGTCTTTGTACGGACAATGGAAATTGGATATAAATCCCATTTGATGTTGATTATTAGGACCCTGGACTTCAGATTTCTTCTTAAGGCATAATTCTCTTGGGATTTCTGCTACCCCCTGAATGATATTATTCAGAGATTCCTCAGTGTACCCCCCCTTCTGCACAAATGTGTCCCTTAGCAGCTCTGCTTATTGGCGATAATCCAAAAACTTAGTGCAGTTTCTTCGGACTTGTAACATCTGTCCCCTTGGTATATTTTTAATCCAAGATGGGTGATGGCCACTTCTGATAGACAGGTAGCTATTCCGGTCCGTCGGTTTGAAATACACTTTGGTGGTCAACCTATTCATCTCTTTTTCTATTGTCACATCCAGGAAATTGATGGTATTGTCACCAATCAGATAATCCAATTTGATGTTGTTATTATTCTGATTTAAGTCACTAAGAAAACCCTCAGCAGATTCTAGTGTGCCCTCCCAAATGAACATGAGGTCATCTATGAATCTCCGATAGAATTTTAACTGCGGGCATTGTTTACTAAAAACAAACCTGTCCTCCCATTTTGCCATGAACAGGTTGGCTAGGCTGGGAGCATATTTTGCTCCCATAGCCACGCTAAACCTGTTGAGAGAAGAATTGTCCATTCCACCAGAAATAATTGTGACATGCCATATTCTAACTCATTATTTTTTTTTATTTTTTTTGTTGTTGTTTGTTTATTTATTTCTTATTTGTTTTTTATTTTTATTTTTATGGATATTAATTTCTATTGTGTTGCATATTTTGGACTCATGAGATAACACACAAAGCATAAATAATGTATAGAGATCAATGTATGAAGATTGGCTATACTATTCTAATTTTGTTTCTTACATATTTGTACATATTTTCAAAGCCGCTGCATATGTATATCTCGTCCCCTACATTAGGTGGCCAAGGGGTTAAACAACACTAACACCGGCTTGCTCTTTTGATTGGAAACACCCCTCCAAAATCTATCCTCCCGCAGACCGGGGGCGGGACACATCTGAAGCAGCTATATTAACTTCCAGCGTATGAAGCTTGTCATCGGCTTTGAGAACGTCACATGACGAAACACGTCAGGTGACCCAGAAAGACGCTCATACGCTTGTTCACACGCTACCTGCCAGCACGCCACTCGTCTCAGCTGATCACTGCGATACTGCACGCGGACGCCAAGGGAGGATTTCATGCTGGCTATCCAAGCAGTGAAGCAAAAATAGCAGCAGCAGACAGTAGGCTAGTGCAGCGTGGCGTTTTTTACTTTTTTCTTTTGATTGTTTTTATATTTATTGTTCGGTGGAATTCCCTCTGCGTAGGGATTAGTGAGGAGCTTCGACTCCCACTGTTCACTTTTTATATACATCCCCTTTTTAT
Source organism: Rana temporaria (assembly GCF_905171775.1). NCBI lineage: Eukaryota > Metazoa > Chordata > Amphibia > Anura > Ranidae > Rana > Rana temporaria. The sequence continues at coordinate 188,638,570 of NC_053490.1, forward strand.
TAAATTAATTTGTTGGGTATACCCTAACAATATAAAACGTATTACGCTATGCGTTTCTTCTTTTTATTTTTTAATCATTGAATGATCTATCGCTGATACCTGGAAAATCACTTCAAGCACCCCCTGCTCCCTGGTTAAAGGAGAAATTCGAGGATTGATCGTAGGAGACTACAACCTTGCAGACATCTAGGTACCACCACCACACGCTTTTTGCCCCCTGGGGGGTGACGACATCTGGTGAGTGGGGACCCTTGTGGGGGAGCACAGCTGTCACCGATACTTCAACGTACTTTAATGGCACTTCAAGTCACCAGTTAATTAAGGGTTAACTTGCATAAAGGAACGTCAACATAGGACTATCTTTTTTTTTTTTTTGGCTCAACAAGTGTTTGGCTTATATGCCCTTGTGTCCAACTATTTTTTCACTTTTTCTTTTAACTTGTTAGGATTTTTGTGCATCTATGAACTTTATACTAATGACCAGCACGCTGAGTTGAAACATTTTTTATACTTTACACCGAGCCCTCCCCTGTGAGGCTCCTTATTATTCTCTTAAGGCACATTTCAATACATTGTTGCACAATATATATAGATATATTATTTCCTTTTGGTCAACACCCGATACAAGTTATTGCATTTTAACTAATCTTTATTGTTACAAGACACCTAAGCTAAGGATTTAAATTCACCATTAGACGCACTAGCAAGGGGCGTAGCGCCCCTCAGACACCCTGAGAATACACAGGGGCCACTAATTGCACATTTTTCACGGCATTTATAATTTATATAATTTATTTTACATCCAAGCACTCTATAATTATTCACTTATAACTAGATGATAATTAGATCTGAGTGACCACAATCTGCCTACATAGACCATTGTCCACACCTTTTGAAGACCGCATTTCTGTTTTTGGTTCTGATGTAATTAGAGATATCTTTATATCTTCATCTGGCATTACATTGTAACTAGTTTTTTACCTGACATTTACATTTTGAGGTACCAGGTTTAAAGATCCTGCATAAGGACACGCCCACATTAACCCTTTTTGGGGTAGCTATACTATTGGCACCATTAAATAGGGTATCTGAAGGATTGTGTTTCCTAATAGGGAGGTCCATTGGATTGGATTTTTCCTACAAACAGATTACCCAACACCTGTGATTATACAGGGACTGTAAACACCTAAGGGTGATCCAATTTGCAGCGCCACCATCCCAACATTTTTTACATTTTTACTGATCTCATCACTGAGGTTCTTTAGGGAGGCAGCAGCATTAATTTACATCCTAAGCGCGGACTCCCCTTTATTTTTAATATTCTAACTCATGTCTCAAAAATCGTTTCTGTGCATGTGGAATGTCATCTCTCCTACAAAGTGCCCAGTTAAGTGCTACAGCTGCATCTTCATGCTGGATAATTGTGTACAGTGAGCTCACATCAGCTGCAATGAGATGTGTCTCATTGGTAGTACTTAAATCAATCTCCTCCAGCATCAGTAATAAATCGGATGTATCTTTCAAATATGCTTTGGTCTCCTTCACACTGGGCTGTAGGAATTTGTCCAGGTATTCATCCAATCTTGCTGTAACTGACCCTATGCCGTTGACAATAGGGCGCACAGGGGGGGTTTGAGAGTTATGTACTTTTGGTAAAGTGTATATAATGGGTATTCTACTAGCAGAAGGAACCAGATAACGTTTTTCCTTCGCGTTAAGGGCTCCGATTTGATAGCCCCACTCTACAAGAAGTTCCAGCTGGGATCTATAAGGTTCTGTAGGATCTGACCCCAGCTTCTTATACGTGACCTGATCTGATAGCAGCTCATTTAACCACTTAAGCCCCGGACCAAAATGCAGGTAAAGGACCAAGCCCCTTTTTGCGATTCGGGACTGCGTCGCTTTAACTGACAAGAGAGGGAGAAGGCCTTGTAGCCCATTCCAGCCTTGTGTAGGTCTACAATCTTGTCCCTGTCCTTGGACAGCTCTTTGGTCTTGGCCATGGTGGAGAGATTGCTTCTGTGGGCAGGTGTCTTTTATACAGGTAACAAGCTGTGATTAGGAGCATCTAACAATTGTGCGGTCGTGCGACGTGGCTCTCAAACAAAATTAGCGTCCCTTTTTTCCCCACAAACAGAGATTTCTTTTGGTGGTGTTTGATCACCTTTGCGGTTTTTATTTTTTGTGCTATAAACAAAAATAGAGCGAACATTTTGAAAAAAATGCAATATTTTTTTACTTTTTGCTATAATAAATATCCCCCAAAAATATATATAAAAAAATTTCTTCCTCAGTTTAGGCCGATACGTATTCGTCTACATATTTTTGGTAAAAAAAAAAAATCGCAATAAGCGCTTATCAGTAGGTTTGCGCAAAATGTATAGCCTTTACAAAATAGGGAATAGTTTTATTGCATTTTTATTATTTTTTTTTTACTACTAATGGCGGCAATTTTTTTCGTGACTGTGACATTATGGCAGACACTTCGCACAATTTTGACACATTTTTGGGACCATTGTCATTTTCACAGCAAAAAATGCATTTAAAATGCATTCTTTAGTGTGGAAATGACAGTTGCAGTTTGGGAGTTAACCACAGGGGGCGCTGAAGGGGTTATGTTTCACCTAGTCCCACCTCTTTCTCCCCTTTCAAATACTGAACCGGGATGGAGGCAGGGATAAAAAAATAAATAAAGAGACTATCAAGTAAGTAGCCTTTATGGTCAAGGATTTCCTTGAATCGCTCCACTTGAATTTGAGTACCCAATTTTGAAAGAACATAGTGTTACACTACCTTACGAAATGCACTTCACTCAACGCATTGTAGTGACAAAAAAATCGGATTTATGGCACTGATAATATGGCAATGTGCTGCAACTGTACACATTTAATTCATATATAGACACTGCTGTGATTGTTGCTAAATGTACTACTCTATTACAAGTAAAAAATAATTTGAGAGCTTATTTATATATTTCCAGATAAAGTTATTAAGGAACCCTGCATTGACAGCAGATGGTTCTTGGTTTACTCTTAGTGCGATCTTGCCAAGGGACGTTGTACAAATCACATTATCTCTCTATGCATCCAGCACACAAAATTACACGTTATTTGTAAAATATGCAAATTGTTCATGTAACTACTTAGATATGATTTCCAATTTTCAATGACAATACATCATATTTCAGCATTTTGTCTCCTAGAAAACTAAAAAAGGTATTAAAATTCAAAAGCAAACATTTATCATATTGCAGGTTACCAATTATGAGATGTTATAGGTGCATACATTTTCTTTTTTCGGCATTCTTTCTTTTATTTTCACCTATTGACTCTACCAGTAAGTCAGTTATTTTCCAAAAAGGACAAGCTCTCTGGCAGATGCAGCAGTTAGAGGATTGAGACAATAGGATTTTTTTAATACAGCTTACCTGTAAAATCCTTTTCTTGGGAATAAATCACAGGACACAGAGCCTTAATTACGTAATGGGTTATGTAGTCACCACAGTAGATTGGACACTGGTTAACTCAATTAGAATTGAGTTCCTCCCCTATATAACCCCTCCCAAATGAAGAGTACCTCAGTTTTGTAGCAAAGCAATACGTGTTCCACGTTTAACTTCAAAGAGGGGTGGGAGCTCTGTGTCCCGTGATGTATTCCCAAGAAAAGGATTTTACAGGCAAGCTGTATTAAAAAATACTATTTTTTTGATCATACATCACGGGACACAGAGCCTTAATTACTTAATGGGATGTCCCATAGCAATGCTAAAATTGAGGGAAGGGAGACACAGATCAGAAATAAGACCGGTGTTGGGCCAGAGGATCTATACTGCTGCCTGCAGCACACTACGCCCGAAGGCGGCATCCTCATACCCTTTCACATCTACCTGGTAGATCTTAGTAAATTTATGGACCGAAGACCAAGTAGCAGCCTTACAGATCCGAGCCATGGAGGCCTGGTGATGCACTGCCCACGAAGCACCAACTGCTTTAGCCGAGCGTGACCTTCAGCTGAAAAGGATGAATCTTCTTTTCTAACCATAGGCCTGAATAATGACTTGTCGAATCCAATCTGCAATAGTAGATTCTGACACTGCCTGGCCCTTCACTGGGCCCTGGCAGAATAACAGACAATCAGTCTTGCGTATCTGAGCCGTATCTCCAGTCACCTGCCCCTTATCTATCCATCAGCAGTCATGTGCTCCTACTGAGGAGACTTAAAATGCAAAGTTATAGTTAGGACTGCAGTATACAGAGAGCCTTGACGGGGCCTGCAGATTACACATGCATTTGCAAATGCGTGCAACTAAACCTCTGTTTTTAACACACACGGTTAGACAGGTGAATTTGGTTGGTTGCTGATTGATCAGTAAGTTTGAGCCTGGATATTTCATGTTTTTGTATGTATATGCGCCCGTTTCCAGCGCTCCTTATTGTATAGACCAGTCATAGGTAGGGGCAGTGACTTGTGACTTGTTTGTTGTATTTATGCCATTGTGGTCAGGCAGCGCACTGGCACCTTTGCTTCCATGTGCTGGGTGTTTAGTGTGCTCCTGCCCCTTTAATGAGGGGTGGGCTACCTCCAGTCACCTGCCCCTTATCTATCCATCAGCAGTCATGTGCTCCTGAGGAGACTGAAAATGCAATGTTATAGTTAGAACTGCAGTATACAGAAAACCTTGACGGGGCCTGTAGCTTACACATGCATTTGCAAATGCGTGCAACTAAACCTCTGTTTTTAACGCATACTGTTAGACAGGTAAATTTGGTTGGTTGCTTATTGGTCGGTAAGTTTGAGACTGGATATTCCATGTTTGTGTAAGAATTCTGCCCTATAACGGCCTTGAGTGAAACTGGGCGTAAGGAAAAGCCTCAAATGAGGCAACCATCTTCCCCAATAACCTCATGTATAGAGATTGAAGGCCTTCTCTTTGCCTTTATCATTCGGACCAAGTCTCCTATGGCTTTTGCCTTTGGCTAGGGAAGTAATACCTGGCTTCGGGACATGTCTATAATCATGCCCAAGTACTCCAGCCTTCTTTGAGGCTGCAATGAGGATTTTCCCAGATTGAGAACCCAGCCTAGGTACTCTAAATATTCCACTGTCCTGTGCACATAGTGGCCCAAGCGCACAGCGGACTGATCTATGATCAACAGATCGTCCAGATAAGCTGTTACTGCTATGCCTTGTGCCCTTCGCCTTGCAAGGGCCAGTATCTTTGTGAACACTCCAGGTGCTGTAGCCAGCCCGAAAAGGAAAGACCACAAACTGAAAGTGGTACTGAACCATCACAAACCTTTAGAAACCTTTGGTGAGCAGGAAATATTGGCACATGCAGATATGCATTTCTGATGTCTATTGATGCCAAGCATTCTTCTCCCTGAAGGGTGGAAACAACTGACCGGACAGACTTCATGCGAAAGGAGAGAATGATCAGAAACCGATTCAGGCCTTTCAGATCAAGGATAGGTCTGACATCCCCATTTGGTTTTGGAACCGTGAAACGTTTGAATAAAACCGTGATCCCGATACTCTCGGGATAACTCCATGATTACCCCTGGGGACATCAGCTGTAATCAGAAAACGGGGTGGCAAAAGTTATACGAATTCTAGCTTTTAGCCTGAGGACACTGTGGAGATGACCCACTTGTCCGTAACTTTGTTCTGCCAGGCGTTTGCAAATTGCAGCAGCCTTACCCTCCACTCGGCTGAGCGGGGGCATCCCTCCATAGGGAAGTTTTGGGGGTCTGCTTAGACTTTGAACCCCAAGTCCTTTGAAGGATGTTTACTCTTCTATTTAACCAGCAACAGAGTAGACTTCCCCCGGGTAAACTTTTGGATGTATTTATCCAGCTCATCCCCAAATAGGCGGCCTCCCCAAAAGGGGAACACTGGCAAGTATCTTTTGCAAGCAAATTCGGCCCACCCAATGTTTTAACCTGCGCATGTGTACCTGAAGGAGATTCAAGTGGGATGCTTTCTGAACAGAGTCCATAATCGCATTAACCGCAAAACACAAGGCCTAAGGAGGTCCTTAGACCTCAATCTCCTCTGTAGAGAGGAGGTTTAGCATCTGCTTCATTTGTTGCTTAATGAACTGACATGCACCTATGGTTGCCACTGCAGATTGTACTACAGCACCATCCATGGAAGAGGAGGCTTTCAATAGGGACTCCAGCTTTTTATTAATTGAATCCTTAAAGCCCTGATCATTGTCTATAGGACAGGTTAGGCTTTTGTTTGCACAAGAAATAGCTGCATCTATAGCAGGTACCCCCCATTTCTTAGTGAAACTTTCCTCCATAGGATAAAGGAGGAAAAAACTGCTTAGGAGGAGAAAACAGTTTATCTGGGTGAACCCAGTCATCATACATCAGTTTATCCAGCAAGATAAAAAAAACAAGTGAAAAATATTTGCGCTGTGAGAAAAAATATATATAAAAATATATAAATAAATTCAATTGGCAAAACGACAAAGGTGAAAGTGACAATTGGATGGCAATATGATAGCAATATACTGAACAACCCCTAGATATACAGAATGATACACAAATGGTCTATATTAAAGAGTTCAGCTGCACAAAAATAACACTAATAAACACAGTTCATAGAAAAGTCTGATCCAGTTGATGGAAAAAAAGTAAAAAAAGGAAGCATTCAGAAGAAGACCCCGTAGCCGAAGACTGGTAGAAAAGGTAAGCCGTACCTCATAAGGTCTCACACACACCTCCAGTGGTCCCCAGCAGCTCACCTCATGGCTAGTAACTGGAGCTTGTTGACCAAATCCTTGTGCAGGAGGTCCAGGTCTGTATAGCAGATGTTACTCTCAGTACAGGGCAGTACATGCAAAACAAGAAGGACATACAGCAGGATGGTGTGATATTGTTACAGCAGGGAACCTCGGACATGACCAGTGGTAAATGCACTCACATAGATATACAAATATGGGGCTTATCTCCACGAGCGGCGAGCTCGTCAATAACCTGCTTCCCCTCTTCCTCCAAATCTCCTGTATATCAGGGTGAAAGTCCTAAAAACTCCAGGTGGCTCACGGCTAGTAACTAGAACTTGTTTGATCAGGTCCTAGTGCATGAGGTCCAGGTCTGTATAGCAGATGTAGGTCTCAGTACAGGACAGTACATGTAAAACAAGGACACCGGATGGTGTAATATCGTTGCAACAGGGGGCCTCAGGCGTTTCACTTTATCTTTATCCAGCAAGAGATGAACTAGAAAGGAGCATGCAGCCTGCAGGGACTTCCAAGATTCCCAAAAGAGGAAACAGAGGAGATATAAGCTTCCACAGGAGGTAATTAGTAAGTGGCACGCACCATCTCTGCATAATATTGTACCTGCATCTTTAGCGACTGAGAGGTAGCAGGAATCCTCTGAGTCCTCAGACTGCACATGATCCTCATCTCCAGAGGGATTTTTCACCCTCAGAAGGCTCATCTGATGAGAGAGCCAGAGCAGATGAAGGGAATCCTTCCTTCTAGGCTATCCAAATCAACTTTTAAAGTGTGCTTAGTGATGTATACAGGAGCTGCCATAGGAGAAGCTGCAAAAAAAAACAGACAGAGGCTCACCTTGTGAGGCTTCCATCAGGCTGACAGAGGGGGATGGTAAACTGCAGGCAAGCTCAGATTTCTTATCCATAAGGGGGGGATCTCCTGATGCCTCTTTACCAGCCCTTGCCCCTCTTCTCGGAGACATAATTATTACTGTAAAGCAAAGTTACTATCCACAAACAAAAACAATTACTGTTGTGTTATCGTCTTACAATACACATATATTAGCTCACTGCACAACCTGATGCAGAGTAGGAGTCTTAGGTTTGCCTGGTTCAATCCACAGGGATGCTTACAGCCCACAGCTGTGTCCATGCTGCTTACAGAAGGCTTATGGCGTGCTGGTCTTTTATCAGCCTCTTGGCGCCTGCACACAGGTGTGCCGTGTCCGCGCACAGGTACGCGCAACCACGGCCTCCCCCTCTGCCCATTTAGACAGCATAAAAACACGCTCCTGGCACACGTACGCGCCACTGTCATGGCGGCTCCCAGAGCAACGAGGGGAAGAGATCACTGGGGCATCATTCGGGGGACCCCTGTATGCATTTGTGGCAGAGCCTGCAGCGGAAGGATGGGAGTGGCGTTTTTTATTAACCGACTTCACTGAGCTTGTTCCTGGATGGCTATGTAAGAATACATCAGGTTTGCACTTACTCCCTCCAGTGGTGAAAACCTGGAAGACATCCTATTCCAAAGAAGATAATACACAAATAAAATTACCCTCTTCTCACCTGATCCACGCCACAGGAAAAGCAACTAAAAAGTAGTTCCAGCTTTCACCCATCACAGCGGGCAAGTTGTGCCAACCTTCAGGTTTACAAAGGGTTTTATTAGAGAAAACCTCATACCTGGACTTGTAGAAGACTCTGCCAGAAACTTTTTGTGCCACAGATGTATTAGTACACCAAAGTCTGGATCCCAGAGACGAGACCTCCCCAGAGAGGCATTACAGGCAAACCTGGTTTCCTCTTACACAAGGCCCGAATACCAACCATCTTAGGCCCCGTACACACGACCAAACATGTATGATGAAACTGGTCCGCGGGCCAGTTTCAGCATACATGTTCGGTCGTGTGTAGGCGCGAGCGGGCCGAATTCCAGCAAACATTTGCCCGCCGGGCCTTTTCCCAGCGGGCAAATATTCCTGGACGCGTTTTAAAACCGTCCGCTGGAATCCTGCCCGCTCGGACATGTACGGTCGTCAGTACAGACCTACCGTACATGTCCGAGCGCCCGCCGTCCCTCGCATGCGTCGAATGACTTCGACGCATGCGTGGAAGCCTTTAAATGGCAGGCCCGCCCGCGTCATCGCCGCGGCAATGACGCGGACACGCCCCGCGTATTGTTTACGCGCGGACTTCTGTACGATGGTTAGTACAACCATCGTACAGAAGCCCTCTGGCAGGCATGTACGGTGAAAACGGTCTGACGGACTGGTTTCATCGTACATGTTTGCTCGTGTGTACCGGGCCTTAGGCCTTTGATATCAGTCTGAGAAATGGATCTGGTTATAGCTCCTAGGTCTCCACAGCTAGACCATCAAAAGAGCATTTTTCTGAGCAACCACCCTAACACTGGCGAAAAAACTGAGGCACTCTCCATTTGGGAGGGGTTATATAGGGGAGGAACTCAATTCTAATTGGGTTAACCAGTGTCTAATCACCTGTGGTGACTACATAACCCATTAAGTAATTAAGGCTCTGTGTCCCGTGATGTATGATCAAGAACAAAACATTTAACACTGACAGGGGTACTCGCAACTGTAACTTTTTATCTATTTGTGTAAAACCTTTATCCCAAAAAGAAAAGAAAAATATTTGCTGTATATAAATAAGCCAGTACAACACTCTCCTCTCCCCATATTAATAATGCTGCTGTCAAAAGGTGCACCTGTGCTTATTCATCCACAGTGGGGGCACTCTTAGTAGTGTATTTTAGTTTTGTGCTGCCCTAGTCTGTTTTCATCCAACCGCCTCAGAGAGCGGGCTCTGTCCACTCAGCATAGCGGACAGATCCCCCGCTGAGCAGGTCAGATCCACTTTATAATCTGGCCGTGTAAAAGGGCCATTACAATTTTTTTGTGTCATTTTAAATTTTTTTACAACTTTATTTTTTTAATTACTATTATTTCTATAATATTTTATTATGGAGCGACATCAGGGGTCTAAACAGACCTCTGTCTCTTTTTTGAGACAGAGACAGGGACTGAAGACACTGCACTGTGGATGAATGAGATCGGAGACTGTATAGAGACTCATAATCATTCAGAAAATGAACTATAGTAAACAGGGTTTACTATATTTCAAACGGAAACTGACAAAATAGTGTAAACAGTTTACTGTGTAAGTGATTAATGAGTACAGAAGCAATCAGTACTGTGATCGCAGTCTGTATGCTTTCAGGAAAAGAAGGGGGCTGGTAAACACATGTTTACCCAGCCCCAGTTCTCCATCCATCCAGAAATTTTCTGCACTTGCAGCGGCCGCAGCCAGTGGGAGAGCCAGCCAGCAGCTGCATGAAGCAGGGGGGAGGGAGGAGGGGAAAGCCCACCAGCAGATGTATGGAGCAGGACCCCCCCCCCCCCACACTCATCTAGTGCTCTCCCACACTAGCAGAGGCTGCCCCTGGGCACTGTAATAGAGGAGGTATGTTACCAGCCAGACCACTGGGTGAAAAAAGAAAAAAAGGCCTAAACAAAACTAATATAGCCGATACATAATTATTGGTAAGCTGCAATAAATTCAATTTTTGTAATACAATATTGGCCTGGTTGGCTGTGGTGGCAGTCAATTGCTGATTGCAGGCTGGGAAGCGGATTTGCCAGTGTTTAGGGTGTGGTCGGGGCGCACGCGAGGCGGCCGCAAACACTTCCACTCTACTGTCATTTGTCCATGCCTCAGATTGTCATACAGTAGCCGATTATGGATTGGCGGGGACCAGAGAGGACAGCGGGCGGTGCTTTTTTCGTCAATGCGGCTGGGCGTCGCTTCCGGTTTCCTGGCCACAGCGGGGGTGGAGTCGACTGTGCGTGAGGTTGATTCAGAGAGACCCGAGCAGTGCCTTTGAAGGTAAGTGCTGGCGCTGCGGACCCTCACTGTCTTCTCTTCCCCTCTCTCTCTCTGAGACCTTGCTGCCCGCCCATACGTTCCGCAGAGCCACACGCCGAGTAATTCCCTGATGGATATCACAACTGTACTCAGACACCAGGCCAGCCAGGGCAGGGCGGATGCAATGAGCAGCTGGACATCAACGGGCCTTTTTTGTCTTCTTCCAAGTGGCTGGATGTTGTGTGTATATACCGTATTTATCGGGGTATTGCGCGCTCCGGCGTATAGCGCACACCCCTAAAGTGGACCCGCATTCCTGTAAAAAAAACATTTTAGTACATACAGTTTTGGTGTCTTGCGCGGCGTCCTCGTCGGGTCCGGCGTCCGTCTGCGGCTTCGGTGGTGTCCTCGTCGGGTCCGGCGTCCTTCTGCGGTGCCCTCCCTGCTCGATCCCCGCACTGAGTTTGAACTACTGCGCCGGCATATACCGAGCACAGTACACTCGTGTATAGTCAGGCAGGCTTGGCTCCTCTCGTGGTCACATCCTGTGTGTCATGTACGTCCAGGACGTGACCGCAAGAGGAGCCAAGCCTGCCCGACTATACACGAGTGTACTGCGCTCGGTATATGCCGGCGCAGTAGTTCAAACTCGGCGCGGGAAGCGGGTATCGGCGTATATCACGCACCCACGATTTTGCCCTGAATTTCAGGGCAAAAAAGTGTGCGGTAAACGCCGATAAATACGGTAGCTGTATACAATATACACATATTGTGAGTACATCTGTCCGGGGCAGTGTATACAGCTATATACACCCACCTTTTTTTCTTCCACAGGAAGAAGGTGGATGTATATAGCTGTATACACTATCCAAGGAAGATGTACTCACAATGTGTGTATATTGTGTATTGTATACAGCTATATACACACACACACACACACACACACAACATCCAGGCACTTGGAAGAAGACAAAACATTTGTAGATATACAATTTGTGTATATTATCGGTGTGGTAGTGTATAAAGCTATATATACCCACACCTTCCTTCATACATAGACCTTCCTCCATCATCATTGACTACAGATATACATAATTTGTTCTGTTACTGTATATAGGACAAATGATACATATCTGCAGTCAGTGATGATAGAGGAATGTCTCTATATACAGGAAGGAATGTGGGGTACAAATTGCTGTATATGAGATGGCACTGGTGGGCACAGATGAGACGGCACAGGTGGGCACAGATGAGATGGCACATTAATGGGTACAGAAGAGACAGCACAATGGGCACAGACAAGACGGCACATTAATGGGCACAGACAAGACGGCACATTAATGGGCACAGACAAGACAGCACATTAATGGGCACAGACAAGACGGCACATTAAAGGGCACGGATGAGATGGCACTGGTGGGCACAGACGAGACTGCAGTGATAGGGTATATACAAGAAGGCGGGTGTATATAGCCATATACACTACACAGGACAAATATACTCACAATTTGTGTAATTATCTTTGTAGTAGTGTATACAGCTATATATACCCATACCTTGCTCCATTGACTGGAGATGTACATAATTTGTCATGTTATTGTTGATGAGACAACACTGGTGGGCACAGATAAGACAACACGGGTGTGTGCACAGATAAGACAACACTGGTGGGCACAGATAAGACAACACTGGTGTGCACAGATAAGACAACACTGGTGGGCACAGATAAGACAACACTGGTGGGCACAGATAAGACAACACTGGTGGGCACAGATAAGACAACACTGGTGGGCACAGATAAGACAACACTGGTGGGCACAGATAAGACAACACTGGTGGGCACAGATAAGACAACACTGGTGGGCACAGATAAGACAACACTGGTGGGCTAAGATGAGACCGCACTGGTGGGCACAGATGAGAAAGCACTGGTGGGCACAGATGAGAAAGCACTGGTGGGCACAGATGAGAAAGCACTGGTGGGCACAGATGAGAAAGCACTGGTGGGCACAGATGAGAAAGCACTGGTGGGCACAGATGAGACAGCACTGGTGGGCACCGATGAGACAGCACTGGTGGGCACCGATGAGACAGCACTGGTGGGCACCGATGAGACAGCACTGGTGGGCACCGATGAGACAGCACTGGTGGGCACAGATGAGACAGCACTGGTGGGCACAGATGAGACAGCACTGGTGGGCACAGATGAGACAGCACTGGTGGGCACAGATGAGACAGCACTGGTGGGCACAGATGAGACAGCACTGGTGGGCACAGATGAGACAGCACTGGTGGGCACAGATGAGACAGCACTGGTGGGCACAGATGAGAGCACTGGTGGGCACAGATGAGAGCACTGGTGGGCACAGATGAGAGCACTGGTGGGCACAGATGAGAGCACTGGTGGGCACAGATGAGACCATATTAATGGGCACAGATGAGATGGCACAATGATAAGCACAGACAAGACTGCACAATAATAGGCACAGACGAGATGACACTGGTGGACATGGACAAGACGGCACTGGTGGGCACATATGAGACTGCAGTGATAGGGTATATACAAGAAGGCGGTTGTATATAGCTGTATACACTACACAGGACAGATGTACTCACAATTTGTGTAATTATATTTGTAGTAGTGTATACAGCTATATATACCCACACCTTCCTCCATCATCGACTGCAGATGTACATAATTTGTCATGTTATTGTGTGTGTGTATATATATATATATTATATATATACATATATATATATATATATATAGCTGTACACAGGGCAGATGATGTATATCTGCAGTCAGTGATGATGAATGAAGGTTTCTATGTACAGGAAGAAAGGTAGGGTATATATCTCTGCCCCAGGACGAAGTCTTATGAGACGAAACGGCGTAGGGTGGCGGCGTGCCGACGTCTAGAAACCGCATACTGTGTCCCGGAGTGAACGGGTTGTGCTAGCCGGCCGGCTATAATTTCACTGCGAATTTTATCTACATTCTTGTAAGTGTGATTTTAATCTTTTTAATAAATCGTTATATGGGTTCACACTATGTAGCTTTTTTCTTCTCCATATTGGTTTCTATCTACATTGGTTACCGGTCCACTGTGGGAGAAGTTTTTGGCTCTTGGATATCCTGCCACGTAACCCCCTGGCTGGGGAGTAAGCCGTCTGCTGTCAGAAGATCTCTAGTTGGGATCTTCCCTTCTGGTAAGGGACAGTGTGATTGAGAGGTGGAGGTGTCCTGTCTATCCATGCACTTTTCTGAGGTTCATGCAATTTTGATGTCACTATCTGCTTGAATGGGAAAAGGAATTTTCTACTATCAAATTACCATCAGATGCACTTTTTGTTGTTTGAACAATAGACTCTCACATGTTTAATTTTTCTCACTATCAATGTAACATCTCATGTATGGGCGAAAGATTTGTTTTATTTTACTTTGTACTAACACTACCATAGTATTCACATTAGTTGCGCAGCTATTTTTCTATTGTACTAGTTTGTGGGTATCTCACACTTTAACCACTTCCGGACCGCCTCCTGCACATATACTTTGGCAGAATGGCACGGCTGGGCACAAGCACGTATATATACGTCCTGTACTTGTACCCGGTCGCGGACGCGCTCCCGCGACCCGGTCCGAAGCTCTGGGACCGCGGGTCCCGCGGACCCGATCGCCGCTCGAGTGCGGCGATCGGCCCCCGGTGCTGAAGAACGGGGAGAGCCGTGTGTAAACACAGCTTCCCCGTGCTTCACTGTGGCGGCGTATCGATCGCGTCATCCCCTTTATAGGGGAGACACGATCGATGACGTCACACCTACAGCCACACCCCCCTACAGTTGTAAACACTCACAAAGTGAACCCTAACTCCTACAGCGCCCCCTGTGGTTAACTCCCAAACTGCAACTGTCATTTTCACAATAAAGAATGCAATTTAAATGCATTTTTTGCTGTGAAAATGACAATGGTCCCAAAAATGTGTCAAAATTGTCCGAAGTGTCCGCCATAATGTCGCAGTCACGAAAAAAATCACTGATCGCCGCCATTAGTAGTAAAAAAAAAAAAAAAAAAATGCAATAAAACTATCCCCTATTTTGTAAACGCTATAAATTTTGCGCAAACCAACCGATAAACGATTATTGCGATTTTTTTTACCAAAAATAGGTAGAAGAATACGTATCGGCCTAAACTGAGGAAAAAAAATATATATATGTTTTTGGGGGATATTTATTATAGCAAAAAGTAAAAAATATTGAATTTTTTTCAAAATTGTCGCTCTATTTTTGTTTATAGCGCAAAAACTAAAAACCGCAGATGTGATCAAATACCACCAAAAAAAAGCTCTATTTGTGGGAAAAAAAGGACACCAATTTTGTTTGGGAGCCACGTCGCACGACCGCGCAATTGTCTGTTAAAGCGACGCAGTCCCGAACTGTAAAAACACCTTGGGTCTTTAGCCAGCATATTGGTCCGGGGCTTAAGTGGTTAAGCTGCTTGCATTTATATATTCATTATCCACTTAGATAGCGCGGTATCTTCACATTTTTTCACAGGGTATATATCTCTGTATATGATACAACACTGGTGGGCACAGATGAGATACCAATGGTGGGCACAGGCATGCGGACAGATGAGAGTGCACTGATATGCTGCGCTGAAGAGGCTGAACTTATGGGCACTACTCTACTGACACTGTCCACTGCTTTACTGACACAGTCCACCGCCAAATATCTATAGGATGGGTTTCCACTCTCCCTGCTAAATTTGCAGTATTTTTGTTGGTCTTATTTTCAGCGTGACCTGCATTATATGCAACATTACATATCAGAGACCGGTACTGTGGTGATATTGAAGTTTGTTGAGATTTCTATACATTAGAGTCGGCAACCCCCGAAACGTGTGCCAGACGTGGCACGTGGACAACTGTCAGGAGGCATGCGAGGACGATCCTGGGAGACCCACCTCCCACAAGTGAAAACCGGTCCAGTTCAGTCAGCGGCAGTATAGAGGAGATTCAGCATTGGGACTGGTCCCCGACCATCTCTCTTCCTGCCGGCATCAGTGAGCACTTTCCATTGATTCCAACTGTGCAGTGAGGGAATCGAGTGCCCTGGGGCCAGCATCACTGCTCATGTTGGCAATTATGCACTTTTTTCCCCTGCTTTTCAGAGGATTGTGAAAAATGCTATATCCCAGGCTTTGTGAAAATGTTTATATACCAGGCTTTGTGGAAAATGCTACTGTATACACCAGGCTTTGTGAGAAATGCTATATCCCAGGCTTTGTGAGAAATGCTATATCCCAGGATTTGTGAGAAATGCTATATCCCAGGCCTTGAGGTGTGATGGGGTAGGAATTGGGACTGGCATATACATTTCAACTTTACCAGAGTTACCTTGCAGTATATATTACTATTATTCAAGTTGTTTTCAGAAATTACGTTATAACATTTCCTTTTCGTGATTGTGTGAAGTTGACATTTTGCTTTATGTAGCAGGCACTCCCAGGTTTCTTCAACAAATATTTTCGGCACACTCTGCTCAAAGGGTTGCCTACCCCTGCATTGGAGGGTTCTTCCATTATTGTGTTATTGATTAGTAAGTTACAAGCAGTTTAAATAAGGGTTATAAAGCAGCACTCACAAATTGTGAGTACATCTGTCTTGTGTAGTGTATACAGTTATATGCACCCACATGTATATAGAGACCTTCCTCCATGCAGATATACATCATCTGTCCTGTTACTGTATATATAGCTGTATACGGGACAAATTATGTATATCTGCAGTCAGTGATAATGGAGAAAGGTCTCTAAATACAGGAAGGAAGCTGGGTGTATATAGCTGCATACAGGACAGATAATGTATACCCTTATCTGCGAGGCTGAGCTATATACCCTGATCTGTAATGCTGAGCTGTATACCCTGATCTGTGAGACTGAGCTGTATATTCTGTCCAGTGATTCTGGGGCTGTATACTCCCGCCGCCATCCGGTGCTTCTCGGGGCTCTCCCATGCCATCGGAGGCCCGGAGAACGAATCGGCCGCCGCTGAATGAAGAGCATAGAGATTTTCGGTGACCAGATGGTCACCGGTCATCTCTATGACAGTCGGAGCCCCGGGGAGCGACGTTATGATGTCACACCCTGGTACCTGGAAGTAAAAGCCGCAATCACGGCTGAAAGCATGAGATCTGTTAATTGTTTTCCCAATCTCATGCTTTCCAGCCTGGAGGAGAGATGTGGGGTCTTATTGACCCTGCATCTCTCCATAAAGAGGACCTGTCACGCACTATTCCTATTACAAGGGATATTTAAAATTCCTTGTAATAGGAATAAAAGTTATAAAAAAAAATGTAAAAAAAATAAAGTAAAATAAAAAAAAAAAAATATATATATATATATATATATATATATAAAAATATTTAAAAACGCCCCTGTGCACGCAAGTCCTGCCCACATATGTAAACGCCATTCAAACCACACGTGAGGTATCGCCGTGTGCGTTAGAGCGAGAGCAATAATTCCAGCATTAGACCTCCTCTAACTCTAAACTGGTAACCTGTAAAAAAAAAAATAAAGCATCGCCTATGGAGATTTTCAAGTACCAAAGTTTGGCACCATTCCATGAGTGTGCGCAATTTTAAAGCGTGACAAGTTAGGTATTTATTTACTCGGCGTAACATCATCTTTCAGATTATACAAAAAAATTGGGCTAACTTTACTGTTTTGTTATTTTTTCATTCATAAAACCGTTTTTTTTTTTTAAAAGGCGTTGGAAAAATGATTGCGCAAATACCGTGTGAGATAAAAAGTTGCAATGACCGCCACTTTATTCCCTAGGGTGTCTGCTAAAAATATATATATACTGTATGAGATTGAGTAATTTTCTAGCAAGGAAGGAGAGAAGTGCCAGAATAGGTGCATTATGGAAGTGGTTAAACAAAAGAATAACTGCATTTGGGATAACAAAATTAGCAGCAAAAGTGTAAACTGGTAAGGGGTTTAACTCCATCAGTTAATGTTAACCTTTTATTTTTTTATTTTCTTTAGATAGCAGTAATTTAAAATTAGAGGGTTTAGCCTATTTAATCTGTATGTTAGAGAAAGGCAGCTAAATTTGCCAAAGCCATTGAGTCTTTACAAATGTCTGTAACAAGTAACATTTATATTTTACACAGCGGCCTATGTTGCACTCATCTCTGATCTGTCAATCGCAGACATTGATACTAAATGATCTCTACCGAACAAAGCTATGTTTTCTCAATAATAACAGTTGTATAAACAAAGAGAGACCAACATCAAACAGCTGTGAGACAAGCAACCCTAAACTCCCCTATCCTTTGAAGGCACCCGTTTGAAGAGAGGTGTTTCCAGTTATGGGTGAGTGAAATGAGAATTCAGCAGCAAGAATTGGACCCTCAGTTCCTGTGAAAGACTAATTAGATCCATGTGAGGAGCTGTCCCTGAAACGCCTTTGCACATTAAAAGAAACGTTACTAGTCACTCCTTTCAGAAAGCTATATCTAGACATTTAGTCACAGATGATGCACTGACACTAAAAAAGTGGAATTTTTGGATGTGATAGCGAAGATCTCTAAAAGGTTCCCAGACATAAGATGGTCAGCTGATCCTGAAATCTTCAATTGCAATGGTCAATAATCCCACATGTATGAGGCAGCCTCAGACATTCTTGCATTGCAGTTTTTAGGGAGAGAACATCATCAAATACGTTCTATACCCGATGATCCTGCCAGAACACTTGTGAGCTCATAACTTCCAGTGTGTTCTGCCTCTGCTGACTGTTATTAGTTGGCATTGGGTAAAGTAGCTATTCCTGCGCTACAGTGGAAACTATGTGTGTAGAGGGTAAAGGTGCGACAACTACAGTATGGGCCAACCACTACCCACAGTGAGACATGGAAAAAATCAAGAGATGGTGTTACGCTCCAATAGCATAGAATGGTGTAATTGGTAAAAATGTATAAAGAACCAAAATAGTATAATTGATAAATAAATGTGCAAATAGACTGACTGAAAGATAACAATCGCTATAAATGCTAAGATAAGGGGCATCCAAAGGTGTACTGAATGAATGTGCAAACAGTGCAGATAAGGTGACTCTGGTGCATAAATAAAATCACACTGTGCAAACGTCACTTCCGATGTCCTAGTGTCTAACACGTATCGTCACTGTCACATGACTTCATCGGAGAATAAAGTCATGTGACAATGACGATACGCGTCAGACACTAGGACACCGGAAGTTACATTTGCACAGTGTGAGCTCGCTGCTCGTTTCTGATATACACTGCATTACTGTTTTAAATGTGAGTACCCTGTTTGTTATATGTTATCTTTATGCTGCGATTCTATTTCTGCACCCAGCACTCTACTTGCACCTTGCAATTTCTTCACCTCTTGGACTGAGTCGCAGTTGCACCATTTACACTTTGTAACAATTGGACAATCTTGCGGTTCCATCCACCATTTATATGATGTGATTTTACTTACATTATACAGTCACCTATTTGTATGTATTTGCACTCTTATTCAGTTCACTGTTTCATTCATCCATCATTGTTGTATATCAGTTATGTCCGGTCATTCATTTTGATTAGAGCATAACATCATTCTACAATTTCCCCTGCGACTGCATATACTATTATCTTTACATTGTGATTTTATTTATGCACCTGAGTCACCTTATCTGCATTGTTTGCACATTCATTCAGTACACTTGTGGATGCACCTTATCTTAGCATTTATAGCAATTTTTATCTTTCAGTCAGTCTAATTGCATATTTGCACATTCATTTATCAATTATACTATTTTGGTTATTTATACATTTTTACCAATTACACCATTATATGCTATTGGAGCACAACACCATCTCTTGATTTTTTCCATATTAGTTAGCATTGTTCCCAGTCTCTCTTTGGCCTACAGTAAACAATTCTAAAAACAACCACCAAATCTAGGGACTGGTAAGCTGCAATATATTAAAAGTTTAGTTTTGGGTTTTCCCCCCATGTCACCATGACACAAAAGGTATTTTGCGTTTCTGTTTAACTGACTTGTGAAATTTGGGCCTTATCTATTCTTTCCTTTTTATATTTCTCTAGATGACCCACTGTACTGTATACAGGTATACCCCGCTTTAAGTACACTCACTTTACATACACTCGCGAGTAAGGACATACCCGTGAGTGTATGTAAAGTGCCTTACAAGTCCTGTACAGACATTTTGCAGCCGCAGTCGAAGGAGCTGAAGCTCAGAGAGCATAGCCCGCCCTGTTCCAGTGTGCCCCCGACACCCCCATTACAGCCCCTGAGACCTTAACTACAGCTCCTAACACCCCCACTACACCCCCTGACCCCCCACTACACCCTATAAGTGAAAAAAGGTATTGTTTCACTTTAAGTACATTTTCGTTTTACATACATGCTCTGGTCCCATTGTGTTCTTAAAAGTGGGGTATGCCTATATTGTGTATAAGATGCAATCACAAGTATAACATAGCTACGGCGGCTGCGTCCGCTCTTATCCATAATTTGATTTTTGTATTGATTAATCATCAATAAAAACTATTGTTAAAAAATAAATAAATTGGTATTGGGGTTAGATGCTAGCAGTAAGGAGAAGTTAAAAGTCAGAGTCATTGATAAAGCAATCATAACATTTGAGAATATGATGGAAAAAAATGGCACAAACAGGTTACCTTTACTGGAAACCATATGTAAGAAAAACCAGACGCAAAGATAAAAGGTCTTCTGGTTGTATGAAAATATTGACTTTTTAAAAGGTGAATGAGGCTGCCCATCATATTAAGAACCATTAGGGAGGCTTGAGAGGGAAGAGGTTTTTTTTGTCCCTCCATAAAAAGTCAAGATTTACATAAAACTTCAGCCGTCTCTGGTTCACTTGATAGACTGAACATGCTAATTGCACTAAAGGCAGCCTTCTTTATAATCATTTGCAATAAGGAAAATTACATTACTTTTAACCATTATATTATAATTCTGATTCTCAAGAAACAAGCTAAATCTAAAAAGACAAACTGAGCTGCCTTGCGCTAATGACATACATAGTGCTTTACAACAATTTGCACAGTGAATCAGAAATCTGAAGGTTTGAGTGTGCATGTGTTCTGCAGGGGGTTATAAAGTGGTCACATTAAAGTGACAGTAAACAATTATCCTTAAACACCAAAAATAATCAGTTCACATTTTTTTGAGTTCCAAAATTTCCTCTTTTCCCTTGAATTTATTTTTATTTGGAAAGAGCAGTGCATGATAGTTGTGGTCATGTGGGCTGATCTATCCACACTACAAATTCCATAGCACATTGTTTATCGTCTCTAAACCATCACGGGAGTGAGCAAAATATGGTGTCTATGTTCTTACACAGTGGAACCATGGAGAACCCTAGTAGCTATCCTCTGACAACTAAAAGCAACATAATACATAATATAATTATTTTTGTTACAAAAAACAGGATTAAGTGTCACATTTTAAATGAAATCTCTGAAAAAAACGGACAACAGCTGGCAATCCCTAGATGCTTCAATTTGCTTCAAAAAAATATATATATATATTTTTTAAGAATCAGTTAATCGAGCAACAATTATAATGAATAGACATTTACCTTTCAATACCGCAATTCTGAGTAATGTGTAATAAAACATTAAGTATAGCATAAGAGCTTACATTAAGCCAGGTACACACTACCTTTTTTTTCGTACGATCCAACAGGTTGCCTGAACAACACCTGACAGCTCCGGTCAGAGCCGCTGTACTAACCATGCAAGGTTAGTTCAGCAATTGCCTCCGTGTTTTGACAGGGGGACAACTCCCCCGCCAGAACACCCCGATGAGCACTCTGCCATTGACTAAGAGCATTGATCGGGAGTCGGTCAGCTGCTGGTATTCCAGCATGCACGTCCGAAATAGACACGTGACACCAGCCGTTATCTACCGACATTCGGCCTCATGTGTATGGGCTTTTGTTCACTTTAGATGGGTTTTACAATGCATACAAGTCAAATGCACCTGCCTTTGAATTCTCTAAATCATATATAGATGGTCTCCAAACTGTGGCCCAGGGGTGAGATGCTGCCTTTTGCTCATCTTTATTAGGCCCTTGGTACACTTTTCCTCCACCTAACACTAATGATGGAAAACCATTCCTCCCACCGACACCATCATTGGGTCATTATTCCTTCCACTCATACCAACAATGAGGCACTGTTACTCCCACTAAAACCAATTGTTTACTCCCATTGACCCTGTGACATTTTCTACTCCCACTGGCCACAGTCCTTCCCCTCTAAAGCCTGAAGGACAGTAATCTGGCCCATTGTTTAGAAAGTTTGGTGATCCCTGGTCTAGGTGTTGCAGTTTTAGTGATCATTTATACCTTGATTAATTTGAAGATACACAATAGTTATCTGACTTACAGAGAAGTTATCCTTCTGTTTTCGAACAGAAATGGAGTGAGTAGTGCCATCCAGCATGACAGAAAGTTCCCACATCTTTAAATCATTCTTCGCTATAGGCACTCTGAAAAGAAAGAGGTTCACATTAAACTTATAATGCACATAAGCTATGCAAGAGTGCTGTGCTCATCAATATTAGTTGAAAGTACCCCATTCTAAACACAAAATGACAATCTAATGTCTAGGAATAACTGAACAACGAGAAGAAAATGCAAATGTTATTTTCAACCAAAGATATTGCCTACTGGATGAGGCACACAGAATACCTTTTGTAAAACAAATCTAAAAATGGTTAACTGTGTGTGAGATACTAATTGTTATTAAATAGAAGAGTGTTGGAATTTATGTATGATAAATGCAAAATGCAGCAAGATTAGGAACAAAGAAGCAATCTAATATTCTCTTTATGCTAAATTAGCAGTCAAATCTTGTGAGCGATGGGAAGATTTCCATTCATTCTGATGTTGCTTTGAGATAGAGGACTTTTAAAAATAAATGAATTCACATGTCTGCAAGTGTTTACAGTATCTCACATAAGCGAGTACACTTTACATTTTCGTAAATATTTTATTATATCAACACTGAAGAAATATCACTTTGCTACAAAGTAGAGTAGTGAGTGTACAGCTTGTATAACAGTGTAAATTTGCCGTCCCCTCAAAATAACTAAACACACAGCCATTAATGTCTAAACCACTGACAAGAAAAGTAAGTTCACCCCTAAGTGAAAATGTCCAAATTGGGCCCAATTAGCAATTTTCCCTCCCCGGTGTCATGTGACTCAGTTTTACAAGGTCTCCGTTGAGAATGGGGAGCAGGTGTGTTAAAGGGGTTGTAAAGGTAAAAAAAAAAAATCCCTAAATCGCTTCCTTTACCTTAGTGCAGTCGTCCTTCACTTACCTCATCCTTCGATTTTGCTTTTAAATGTCCTCATTTCTTCTGAGAAATCCTCACTTCCTGGTATTCTGTCTGTAACTACACACTGTAATGCAAGGCTTTCTCCCTGGTGTGGAGAAGCCTCTTGAGGGGGCGAGCAGGAGTGCCAGGACGCCCACTAACACACAGCTCCTTTCTCTATCTGCAAAGTAGAGAGTGTCCTGACTTGCCTGCTCGCCCCCTCCCCCATCATGAGGCTTTCTCCACACCAGGGAGAAAGCCTCACATTACGGTGTGTAGTTACAGACAGAAGAACAGGAAGTGATGATTTCTCAGAAGAAATAAGGACAATTAAAAGCAAAATCAAAGAATGAGGTAAGTGAAGCAGGACTGCACTAAGGTAAAGGAAGCTATTTAGGGATTTTTTTTTTTTTTACCTTTACGACCCCTTTAAGTTTGGTGCTATCGCTCTCACTCTCTCATACTGGTAACTGTAAGTTCAACATGGCACCTTATGGCAAAGAACTCTGAGGATCTGAAAAAAAAAAAAAAAAAATTGTTGCTTTTCATAAAGATGGCCTAGGCTATAAGATTGCCAAGACCCAAAAACTGAGCTGCAGCCAAGACCATACAACAGTTTAACAGGACAGGTTCCACTCAGAACATGGCCTTGTCATGGTCGACCAAAGAAGCTCAGCAAAATATCCAGGAGGTTGTCTCAAGGTTGGGAAATAGACGTATAAGTGCTGTCAGCATTACTGCAGAGGTTGAAGAGGTGGGGGGGTCAGCCTGTCAGTCCTCAGACCATACACTGGACACTGCATGAAATTGGTCTGCATGGCTGTCATCCCAGAAGGAAGCCTCTTCTAAAGATGATGCACAAGAAAGCCCGCAAACAGTTTGCTGAAGAAAAGCAGACTAAGGACATGGATTACTGGAACCACGTCCTGTGGTCTGACGAGACCAAGATAATCTTATTTGGTACAGATGGTATCAATCGTGTGTGGCGGCAACCAGGTGAGGAGTACAAAGACAAAAGTGTGTCTTGCCTACAGTCAAGCATGGTGGTGGGAAGTGCCATTGTCTGGGGCTGCATTAGTGCTGCCGGCACTGGAGAGCTACAGTTCATTGAGGGAACCATGAATGTCAACATGTATTGTGACATACTGAAGCAGAGCATTATCCCTTCCCTTCGGAGACTGGGCTGCAGGGCAGTATTCCAACAGGATAACGACCACAAATACAACTTCAAAACAACCACTGCCTCGCTAAGGAAGCCGAGGGTAAAGGTGATGGAGTAGCCAAGCATGTCTCCAGACCTAAACCCTATTGAGCATCTCTGGGGCATCCTCAAATGGAAGGGGAGAAGTCCAAGGTCTCTAACATCTACCAGCTCCGTAATGCCATCATTGAGGGTGGAAAAGGACTTTAGCAGCAACCTGTGAAGCTCTGGTTAACTCCATACCTAAGAGGGTTAAGACCGTGCTCGAAAATAATGGTGGCCACACAAAATATTGACACTTTGGGGTGTACTCACTTTTATTGCCAGCGGTTTAGACATTAATGGTTTTAATGGAGTCAAGTGTAATTTTTTTCAGTGTCGTCACATGAAAAGATATCATGAAAAATGTACAAAAATGTGAGGGGTGTACCTCACTTGTGTGAGATACTGTAGATCAGGGGTAATTAAAATTCAATGAGGTCCGGTCAGCAAAATTTTCTTCCAGCAACGGTCCGACCATCATGTCATTACCCGTGGCGCTTTTTCGCATGTGCCAAACTGTATGTTGCTGCCACACTGTTTTGGATAAGACGTCAAAGACGTCTTTCTCCGTGTTTCTTGCGGGTAGTGCAGCCCATTAAAATGGACTGACCTACCCACGATGTGTGCACCTAATGCACATGTACAGATCTGAACCCATTCTTACATCAGCATCCCCAGTGCACATCAGAGTCCTCTTCCTCTTGATGAGTGTCCTCGGGTCCTCCTTTATATCACCCCCCTCCACAGTAATGTTCTCACACTTCATTGACACTAGGGTTGTCCGATACCACTTTTTTAAGACCGAGTACAAGTACCGATACTTTTTTCCAAGTACTCGCCGATACCGAATACAATACTTTTTTTTCAATGTCATGTGGCAGTTTGACAGATGGGGACTGATAGGTGGCACTGACAGGTGGCTGGCACTGATAGGCGGCACTTATGGGCACTGACTGGTGACTGACGCTGATGGGCACTAATAGGTGGCTGGCACTGATAGGTGGCACTTGTGGGCACTGATAGATGGCACTAATTGCACCGATAGGTGGCACTTGTGGGCACTGATAGATGGCACTAATTGTACTGATAGGTGGCACTTGTGGGCACTGATTGCACTGACAGATGGCTGGCACTGAAATACTGCGAACAATGACACTGAATTTATAAAAAAAAAATGTTGCAACGCCTATCTTGGTACACCCTGCACTCCGCTGCTGCAGCAAGCAGCAGCAGACATCTTGTTACACCCAGCCTATATAGCTCAGGCTGGGTGTAACAAGATGTATGCTGCTGCTTACTGCAGCGGAGTGCAGGGTGTACCAAGATGAGTGTAGGGACATTCAGCTGCTGACATGTTACACAGACCCCTCCCCCTACAGTGCAGACCCCCCCTACAATATAGACCCCCCTACAACACAGACCCCCTACAATAGACACCCCCCTACAATAAAGACACCCACCTCTACAATACAGATCCCCCCACTTCAGACCCGTAATGTTGTGCACCTCGGCTGCTCAGATGACCAGCGGGCGGCATGGCGGTGACAGGGAGGCAGTGACACACAGGCTGAAGCCTGGCTTTGCGGGAGGGGGGGTCCGTCATCACACCTGGGACCCAGCTGCGGCTCTGACAAATCTCGGCTGTGACTGTCTCACAGCCGAGCATACCGCAGCTGCCTCCCCATACTCTGTGTATACTACAAGTGCTGTGCGCCGTGCACAGCACTTGTAGTATACACAGAGGAGGGGGAGGCAGCTGCGGTCTGCTCGGCTTTGTGACAGTCACATATTGGCAGGCTAGGGCAGTATAGTGGTTGGCTACAGCAGTTTAGTGGCTGGCTAAGGCAGTATAGTGGCAGGTTAGGGCAGTATAGTGGCAAGCTAGGGCAGTATAGTGGCAGGTTAGGATAGTGGCAGGTTGGGGCAATATAGTGGCAGGCTAGGGCAATATAGTGGCAGGTTTGGATAGTGGCAGTCTGGGGCACTATAGTGGCAGTTTAAAGCAGGATAGTGGCAGGCTGAGGCAGTATAGTGGCAGGTTTGGATAGTGGCAGTCTGGGGAAATGTAGTGGCAGTTTAAAGCAGTATAGTGGCAGGCTGGGGAAGTATAGTGGCAGGCTAGGGCAGTATAGTGGCAGAATGGGGCAATATAGTGGCAGGTTAAAGCAGTATAGTGTGGCATGCTAGGGCAGTATAGTGGAAGGTTAGGATGATATAGCTAGGGATGGTGATGAAGACTCCTGGGCTGCTGTGTGCACTCCTCCCCTTTTCCCTTCTTCAGCTGCCAGATCAACCTGAGTAAAAGAGTCTGTGGGAGGAGTGGAGGAGGCAGCCACACCTCCGACCCCACCTACCAACTGCGGCTGCCTTGGTAGCTAGTGAAGATCCCAGAGGGACAACCTAAACTTATTAGATGACAGGGGAGAGAGAGGTACAGCTTCTTTAGGGTTGGAGATCACGCTGGACTGACTCGGGAGGGGGGGGGGTCCGTCGTCACAACCGGGACCCAGCCGCGGCTCTGACAAATCTCGGCTGTGACTGTCTCACAGTCACACAGCCGAGCAGACCGCAGACGCCTCCCCCTCCTCTGTGTATACTACAAGTGCACAGCCGAGATTTGTCAGAGCCGCGGCTGGGTCCCGGGTGTGACGATGGACCCCCCCCCCCCCCCCCCGGGTCAGTCCAGCGCGGCTGTGACGACAAACACCCCCCCCCCCCCCTAGAAAGCCAGGCTTCAGCCTGTGTGTCACTGCCTCCCTGTCACCGCCATGCCGCTCGCTGTCTCCACGCTGTCCTCTTCAGTCGCACCGCCACCCCCCCAGCGTGTGCTGCCCGCCCCTCTACAGCCAAACTCCGCCTGCACTCTCCCCGTCCTCTCATGCCTTCCCCAGACACTGACTTCTCTCCGGCCAAAAAAAAAAAAAGTATCGGGGAAGCATCGGGAGCATTTGCACGAGTACAAGTACTCGCGCAAATGCCCTGTATCGGTCCCGATACCGATACTAGTATTGGGACAACCCTAATTGACACCAACCCCCTGGGCAGTACTGTCCTTTGACCCCATTTACATTATCCCCCCACATTACTATCCTCAGCTCCCCCACTGCAATATCCACATCTCCCCTCCCCCCGCTGCAATATCCACATCGCCCATCCCCCCGCTGCAATATCCACATCTCCCCCCCCCCCCCCCCGCTGCAATATCCACATCTCCCCCCCCCCCCGCTGCAATATCCACATCCCTCCAGCTGCAATATCCACATCCCTCCAGCTGCAATATCCACATCCCTCCAGCTGCAATATCCACATCCCTCCAGCTGCAATATCCACATCCCTCCAGCTGCAATATCCACATCCCTCCAGCTGCAATATCCACATCCCTCCAGCTGCAATATCCACATCCCTCCAGCTGCAATATCCACATCCCTCCAGCTGCACTATCCACATCCCTCCAGCTGCACTATCCACATCCCTCCAGCTGCAATATCCACATCTCTCCAGCTGCAATATCCACATCTCTCCAGCTGTAATATCCACATCTCTCCCACTGTAAAAGATCTCCATCTCTCCCCGAATGTAAAATATCTCCACATCTCTCCCCCACTGTAATAATCCACATCTCTTCCCCGCTATAAAATATCTCTACATCTCTCCATCTCTCCCCCACTGTAATAATCCAAATGTTTCCCCCACTGTAATAATACACATCTCTCCCCCACTGCAAAATATCTCCACATCTCTCCCCCACTGCAAAATATCTCCACATCTCTCCTCCACTGTAAAATATCTCCACATCTCTCCCCCACTGTAAAATATCTCCACATCTCTCCCCCACTGTAAAATATCTCCACATCTCTTCCCCACTGTAAAATATCTCCACATCTCTCCCCCACTGTAATAATCCTCATCTCTCTCCCACTGTAATATATCCAAATCTCTCCCCCACTGTAATAATCCACATCTCTCCCCCACTGTAATAATCCACATCTCTCCCCCACTGTAATAATCCACATCTCTCCCCCACTGTAATAATCCACATCTCTCCCCCACTGTAATAATCCACATCTCTCCCCCACTGTAATAATCCACATCTCTCCCCCACTGTAATGTCTCCACATCTCTCCCCCACTGTAATGTCTCCACATCTCTCCTCCACTGTAATATATCCACATCTCTCCCACTGTAATGTGCACATTTCCCCCATACATCACAGTCCACTCAGCCCCCATAAGCTGATGTTCTCAGTCCACCACATCACAGCCCTCAACAACTCCACTTCCACTTTAATATCTTCGGCGAGTCAGCAGCACAAACCTTCCTCCTTTTCAGACTAGTGTCCTCACTCCCTGTAACTTTGCCCCCTCACTTACCTTGCACCGACCGAAGATCATAGGGAGGCACGGCATGTCTCGGGTGGAGGGCGGGTGTTGCAAGATGGTGATTGGTTGCTAAGACCGCTCTTCATCCTAGCAGCCAATCACCTGCTTGTTTACCTCTGGCAGCTCCGCCCTCCATCCAGAACCGTCCCGCCTCCCCGTTGGCTCTGTGTGAGGATTACAGAGACGGCAGGGAGAAGAAAAGGGCTGCTAAACGGCAGTGCCGCATAGGAGAGTGAGGTGGTCCGCATTTGGCCTGCGGCCTGTCATTTAGTGATGCCCGCTGTAGATGTTTGTGTTAGGTTTGCTAATACATACAAAAAGTATTCCCTTAGAGTTGTTTTCACAGCTCCTTATATGGCTTAATGCTGATTATTATAATAGGAGCTGGGGCCCTCCGGGATCAATCAAATAGAAATGATGATCCCTACCTCTTTTTTCACTTCTAGATGTCAACCCTATAAGATACACACCTACTTTTAAAATAGACACTTTATTTTACAGGGGTGATATTTATCAATTGGAAATATAATTTCATGTCACTTGCAAAATTTTCATGTTGTAACTGCTTCAAAACCGTCACCAAAATACACATATTCAGTTTAGATAATGGTTAAAAAACACTTTCATACAAAAACACTGAATCAGAGCAAACCTTCTTATATTAGTACTAGGTACTGCAGGATGCAAATGTAATTTGAACTTATAAATTATTGGTATAATAAATAGAACTCTTTGTAATCATGTTGCAACAGGTGGATGTAATAAAAAATGCAAAGTATCCATGACAACCATCTGCAACATGGATGTGAGCTGTATAAGAGGCACCTGCTGGGTGAGAACAGAGGTGTCAGTGAAGAACTATGATTGGATAATGTCATTCTTCTATGTTCTAATATGCTGACATTGTTATGTACCGACACCTCTTAGCACCTCTTTAGAAAAGTTGACAACTGCACTTGTGTCTAACTTCTAGAATATTAGCTGTGTTAAGAAGCATGTGAAACCTGTCGTAATAAACAAGGATTTCTAATGGCTAAAAACAATCTTTCATATATTCTCCTGCAATGAAGACTATTTTTACATGCAGACATAGTTACAAGGTTTAGTTAAAAAATAAAATCATACAGGTCATATGCAACAATTTTCATGAGTGAATCTTGGATGTTATTGGAATTTCTCTATTATGTTGTATCTGCCTGCTGAGGGGCAAATCCCTTTTGAAAATGCTGAGCTTGTTTGGCTGGGCTTCGACTAGGGGTCACAGGAGTGCAATTTGTTTTGCACTCCTGTGACCCGTTTTCAGCAGAGGAATCAGTCCAGGCAACGCATCATCCTGACAATGGAAGGCCCCTGCCCCTCCACAGCTCAACGCTCCTGTGAGCGCGGAGGAGCAGAGCATGGAGATGCTGATTGACAGTCAGCAACTCTCTGCTCGGGGAGGCGAGAGAACCAAGCCATTGGCGATGTTCGATCACTCGGTTCTCATCTCAGTGCAGAGGTGTCGGGGGACAGATGCAGCATCAGACCAATTCTGCATCCACCTAGGTAAGTATGATGGGTGAAAAATAAAATAAAAATTATGTAAAATACAGATGTTAAAAGTTCAAAAAACATTCACTGTGAGAATTGCAAATGTGGAATCTTTATAAATAGAATACACTCTGATTCCTACTGTATCAAAGTGTATTGTAGTTGTCTACTTCTCAAGCTATAAATCACTGCATAAACTGTCGGCGTTATACAACACCTGTATAATAATACGTTAGGAATACTTTTTCAAGGCACTGTATGACCCTTGTGCACAAATTGAGGTACACAATGGATTTTTGGAGCACTATTAAAAAAAAAAAAAAACACATGCTCCCAAACTATTTTCACATTAAGTGTTTTTTATATTTCATATTTTTCATATTTCAATCTGCTGCAGTGGTTAGTTCAACTTTATCCTCCTAGTCTGCTTTAAGGAAACCTTCCTGCTAGTGAACTTTTACCCAAATTGCCTTTTGCAGTGGTTTACTGTACACAAATCAACAATCCACCTTTTAGCTCTATGACTGCTGTTTGCCTTTCGGTTTATGTTTATTTCTGGGGGGGTTTCCGTTTATGAGCTGACCACTACATTCCAGATCTGGATGCCAAGCCTACGTCCACTACGTCCCCACAATGATCCACATTACTTCTGGAAGATACTCTACAGTAGGCTACCAATTAGATAGACCACACTAAATACGTGGCAATAACCTGACATTTGATTTCAGAATATATAAGTCATTCCAATATGTCTAATAATCTACTCTAGATAAAGCCAAAAGGCTAAATCAGCTAGCTAAATGGTCATTCATTTGGGCCAGGGCTCTTAAATATCACTCTCACATACAGTGCATACAGGAGACGCATTTCCACCAATTAGGCACACTTCCTACCCCAATATTTTCTCTGCCTTTATTCTGGCAAAAGGAGGGGAGTCTTGATCGCGATTTGGGACACTGTCGACTTTCAGTTGGTTGAACAAATCATTGACCCAGGAGGCAGATTTGTAATGCCGATCTGTGACTTAAACGTGACAAGATACACACTAGTAAATCTTTATGCACCCAACAAGCATCAGACTTAATACAAAAAGTATAAAAGATCAAACAAAGACATACTAGTGTGTGGGGATTTTAATGCTACCCAGGACTCCACACAAAACAATCAAAACCTTCATTACAATCACTCCTCCGCCAATATGACCTCTATGATATATTGGGGGGGGGGGGTCTCTACACAACCAAGATAGATTTCACCTTTTCTGCAGCCCATACAACCTATTCAAGGATCGACTCTTGTTCTCATCTGACAAATGGCTTTTGCAAAAGATTCAGGACACCACTATAAACAACATATCTTGGTCGGACCATGCCTCCATGACTCTCAAGATCGCAGACTCTTGCTTCTCAATCCAAATTTCTATGGAGAAGTAATTGCTCTCTTTTGCATACTTATAAATCCAAGGCCACGTTGGAAAATAATCTTCTGGAATTCTTTTAGTTTAATAAAGAATCTTTAACTGACCCATTTGTTGTGTGGAACACCTCATAAGTCCTTTATGCAGGGACTATTTATTCAATTAGGAGCTAGGGCTAAGAGGAAAATGCAGCAGCAAATAGACCATTTATTATCCAAAATAATACAACATGAACAAACAAATCCAATCCAGACCTTAAGCACCAAACTCTGTACTCTCCTATTGGAGAATTTTGAAAGAAATTCTAGACGTCTGAAAATGACATACTATGCCAGTGGTAAAAAGGCAAACAAATGGCTGGCCAGATGCCTACAAGGCTACAGAAACAAATGGAAAAAAAACTTTTTTTACATCACCCTCTTACCAGGCAAAAGGTGCTCAACCCACAAAAGATCGCTGATGCCTCTTTACAACTTGTGCGAGGACCCCACAGATGTCACATTACATTATTTAGATAAAATACACCTACTTACTTTGTCCCACACCCAGTTGGAAGCATTAACCACTTAACGCCCGCCGCACGACTATTTACGTCCGCAAAATGGCACGGACAGGCAGATGGGCGTATATATACGTCCTTGCCTTCTAGCGGGTGGGGGGTCTGATCGGGACCCCCCCTGATGCGTGCAGCGGGCGGCTTACCTCGGGGAGCGATCCGTTTATAGCCGCTCCGTCGCGATCGCTCCCCGGAGCTGAAGAACAGGGGAGGCGTATGTAAACACGGCTTTCCCGTGCTTTACTGTGGCGGCGCATCGATCATGTCATCCCCTTTATAGGGGACACACAATCGATGACATCAGACCTACAGCCACACCCCCTACTGTTGTAAACACACACTAGGTGAAGCCTAACACGTTCAGCGCCCCGTGTGGTTAACTCCCAAACTGCAACTGTAATTTTCACAATAAAGAATGCAATTTAAATGCATTTTCTGCTGTGAAAATGACAATGGTCCCAAAAATGTGTCAAAATTGTCCGAAGTGTCCGCCATAATGTCGCAGTCACGAAAAAAAATCGCTGATCGCCGCCATTAGTAGTAAAAAAAAAATAATAAAAATGCAATAAAACTATCCCCTATTTTGTAAACGCTATAAATTTTGCGCAAACCAATCGATAAACGCTTATTGCGATTTTTTTTTACCAAAAATAGGTAGAAGAATATGTATCGGCCTAAACTGAGGACATTTTTTTTATATATGTTTTTGGGGGATATTTATTACAGCAAAAAGTAAAAAAATATTGCATTTTTTTTTAAATTGTCGCTCTATTTTTGTTTATAGTGCAAAAAATAAAAACCGCAAAGGTGATCAAATACCACCAAAAGAAAGCTCTATTTGTGGGGAAAAAGGATGCCAATTTTGTTTGGGAGCCACGTCGCACGACCGCGCAATTGTCCGTTAAAGCGATGCAGTGCCGAATCGCAAAACCTGGCCTGGGCATTTAGCTGCCTAAAGGTCCGGGGCTTAAGTGGTTAAATGCTTTTTACCTTGGCCGAAATAAGCAAAGCCTTAGACTCCCTTCCTAATAACAAATCACCAGGGCCTGATGGCTATAGCGGAGAATACTTGAAAAACTTTAAAACAATATTGGCACCCTACCTAATCGCAGTGTTCAATTCTGCTGTGGCCTCTCCCTCTTTTCCCCAAGAAATTTTAAAATATATCGTTATAACATTGCCGAAAATAAGGGAAAAACCCTGACACCCTGCAAAATTTTAGGCCCATTTCATTGCTGAATAATGATCTAAAATTATATGCAAAATTTATAGCATTTAGACTTGTGGATATATTATGTAACTTGATATACTGGGATCAATCCGGCTTCACCAAAGGCAGGCAGGCAGACTTCAGACGCCACCAGAAGGGTTATCAATGTTATCAATTATGCCAAGACAGGGGTCCTCAAACTTTTTAAATAAAGGGCCAGTTCACAGTCCCCTCAGACTGTTGGGGGGCCGGACTATAGTTTGAAAAAAATATAAACAAATTCCTATGCACACTGCACATGTTTTTTTTTTAGTGCGCAAAAATTTGATATTTTGTACTCACTGTCAAATCCTTTTCTCTGTCCTCCTTGGATGGACACAGCTCCTTAAATCTTGACTTGTGGGACGTCCCCAAGCAGTGTCAAAAAACGAGGGGTGGGAACAGCAAAAACTAACTTCACCCCAAACAGAGCTCCTCAATGGAGGAGTTGCAACTTTAAACAGCCGCCTGCAAAACCTTGCGGCCAAAGGAAGATGCACTCACATCAACCTTGTAAAATGTGTGAACGGACGACCAAGTCGCCGCCTTACACACCTGTGAGACAGACACTTGATGTCAGAAAGTAGAGGTCGACCGATATATCGGTCGACCGATATATCGGCCGATATTTGACGCTTTTTAATTAATCGGCATCGGCCGATTTGTGTTGTAAAAAAGCAGATTTAAACTTCAGCACCGCGACTTGCAAAAAGCTTCTGTAATAAAAGTCAATGCAAGTTGCCTGAAGTTTCCTGTAGAAGACATCTCTCTCCTGGGCAGCCTGCTAAGTTTTGAGAAAAGAAATACAATGTTGCTACTTATCAATGAACTGAACTCCGTGTAGGAGAGTTCTCAGTTTAACCATTTAAAGGCTAAATCTTTTTTGCACTTGTTGCTTACAAGTAAAAATCCTGTATTTTCTGCTAGAAAATCACTTGGTACCCCCAAACATTATATATATATTTTTAGCAGAGACCCTAGGAAATAAAATAGCGACTGCTGCAATATTTAATGTTACACGGTATTTGCGCAGCGGTCTTTCAAACACATTTTTTGGGGAAAAAATATGCCTTAACAAATAAAAAAAAAAAAAAAAAAAATGGTAAAGTTAGCCCATATTTTTTTTTTTCGTCAAAGTTTTCATTACCTGTTTTTGTGTATTAGAATATATATATATATATATATATATATATATATATATATATATACACATACACACACACACACACATACATACATACAAGTGCACTGATTGGAGGCTTGTTGTGTCTAAGGAATGTAGTGCAGCCTCTTTGGGATGCGACGGTGAAAAAGACACAAAGAAGGAAGTACAGTGTCCTCATTTAAGTGAAAAGCCAAAACCACCGTCGGAAGAAAAGCAGGCTGTGGGTGTAGCACCGCCTTATCCTTATGGAGTACCAAGTAAGGTGACCTGCAAGACAAGGCCGCCAACTCAGAAACTTGTCTGAAAGATGTAATGGCCACTAGAAAGACCCCCTTCTGAGAAAGGGTCGAGAGGAATTTCTCTGATGTTCTCAAAAGGAGGCTCCTGAAGAGCCGAGAGCACTGCATTCAAATCCCATGGAGGAAGCGGTGGTCTAATTGGGGGAATCACATGTTGAACCCACTGCACAAACATACCCACTAGTGAATGGGTCGCCAAGGGTCGTTGAAAGAAAACGGCCAAGGTTGGAATCTGTCCCTTAATGGTGCCTAAGGCAAGTTTCTGATCCACTCCACGCTGAAAAAACAGCAGGACCCTGGAAATCGAATATGCACACAGAGATGTAGGACTTCCAAGTGTGATGGTCGATCTTCAGAGAAGAAGACTTTCGCACCCTCAGCATGGCTGAGATGACCTAATCCAATAGATCTTGGTCCCTTAGTACCTGGCTTTCAATAGCCATGCCGTTAAAGCCATTAACTGTAAAGCTGGATGAAGTATGGGACCTTGAGACAGAAGGTCCTCCTGCATTGGCATCCGCCACTAGGCGCACAAGGTCAGCGTGCCAGGGACGCCGGGGCCAATACGGAGCGATTAGAATTACCTGGATCCCCTCGGCCTCTACTCTACGGAGCAGACGAGTAAGCAACTTCAGTGGGGGAAAGGCATAAATTAGTATCCTCCAGCTTGAGAATATCCCTCACAGCACTGATATGTGCACGCACAAGTGCCCTGTCTTGCGCTGACCCGGACAAGGGATCCTCCTCACCTGGAAGATTCTGGTCTGCATCCTCTGACAGTGCAGAATCAGGGTCCTGTGCCGCAGCCAGGCCCAAATCCGAGTCAAAGCATTTTGCAGGAGATGGTGAGGGGCACTTTTTACCCCCCTTACACCGAGACAAATGACTCCAGGACTGCCGACAGCGTATCCATGGGAACCGCAGGTGCAGGGGCACCGTTTGTTACCTCAGGAATGTTTGGGGAACAAAGGTCAGCCACTGACTCCATGTTGCCCACTGACAGCAGGCATCACAATTTACCAAATTTTGCCTCCTATGGGAACAATTTCAATCCAGAAAGTAGATATTGACCTTGGATGATGCCTGAACAAAGATGGTGGAGGTTTTATGGGGAGAAAAGTATAAGGCAGCATTAGAAGCACTGTGATCTCTTTAGAGGTAGCATGTTCAAATGTTACTCCTATACACTGCTTAGCAGGTATGAACAAAAATATATCTTATGCTAGGTCCGCATTGAGTGAGTTAATTGAAACCTGACAATTCAAAAGGGAAGCAAAAAATCTCTTTGGCTTTTAGGGGGTTACTGCTCTTTGCCTACCTCATTAAGCAACACACACACACACACACACACACACACACACACACACACACACACACACACACACACACACAGCTTTGTATTTCTGTTTTTTACTGATACAGTAGTTCCAGCTGGCTAATGTATGCAAATATTTCAATAAAAAAAAAAAAGAAGACAGAAATAAAACTACAGAATCATTTTAAATAGCCTGCAACACCAATACCATGGTGAAAAACGTAAACCCCATAGGGTGAAAATGATCGCCCTGTTTTATACATACAAATTTATGTATTTGTTTGGTGGAATTTATTTAAATATGCATTACCATAACAAAAAAGACAAATTATGACTTTATAAAAGTAAGGCAATTAAAAATGCAGTCATGAAAGCAAACTATTGCCTTAAAACAATGGGCAAGAATGAACCGGTCATTAAGAAATTTATCATCACAGCACTAGCAGCAGGTGGCATGTAAAATGATCAAGAATAATGTAGAGGGTTCAGTGGCAAGTGAGGTCAGTTTCACATAGAAATCTTTGTAAGAATAAAGACTGGGGGGGGGGGGGGGGGGGGGAGAAGGAAAACCTTGAGTAAGGGCCATTCATCTGAACTTAGTTCAGAGAATTTCTAGCACTGTGGAATATATGTTATGCAAGCACATAGATGTATTAGATGTATTCAGTTGGGATAGACTGAAGCAAACTACATGGAGACTACAAAGCAGCCCTCCCATGGTTCATGAATAAGTCAAGGAAATGGTCAGGAGATGGGGGGGGGAATGTTTAGACAGATGGCCCACTCAAAAAGTCTGAAATAGGGCATAAGCAAATTTAATGAAACTTCTGATTTGCTCTCATTTCCTCCCAACTCCACCCTAAATGTTAAAGACACACCAACAGGCATGTAATAAAACTGAACAAATAAAAATAAAATAATAATGAAAAGAACAATTTCAGACACCCTTCAACTAACTGTATGAATATGAAACAAGCAACTGGTAGATTAAAGCCATTCTACATATTAAAAAGAAATTGGGCACACAAACACAATTAGCTGCACTAGCAAAGCAGTCACAACATAAAATATAATTTGTCAGAATAAAGGATAAAGACTTAGGGGCAGATCCACAAAGATCTGCCCCGGCACAGTGTATCCGAGATACGCTATGCCACCGTAACTTACTTTTTTTGGTTTGAATCCTGAAATAATTTGTTACGGCGGCGTAGTTCATCTCTCGCGGCGTAACGGCGCCTAATTCAAATCGGCGAGTAGGGCGGCGTGTTTCATTTAAATGAAGCGCGTACCCGCGCCGAACAAACTGCGAATGCGCCGTCCCTAAATTTTCCGCCGTGCATTGCGCTAAATTATGTCGCAAGGACATCATTGTTTTGACGTGGACGTAAATTACGTCCAGCCCGATTCACGGACGACTTACGCAAATGAAAAAAAAAATTAAAATGATACGCGGAAACGACGGCCATACTTAACATTGAGTACGCCACCAAACAGCAGCTTTAACTATACACCGAAAAAAGCCGACTAGAAACGACGTAAAAGAATGCGACGGCCACTCGTACGTTCGTGGAACGTCGAAAATAGCGAATTTGCATACTCGACGCGGAAAACGAGGGGAACGCCACCCAGCGGACGCCGAAGAATTGCATCTTAGATCCGAAGGCGTACGAAGACGTACGCCTGTCGGATCTAACCCAGATGCCGTTGTATCTTGTTTTGAGGATTCTATACAAAGATATGACGTGGGAAATTTGAAAGTACGCCGGCGTATCAGTAGATACGCCGGCGTACTCGCTTTGTGGATCTGCCCCTTAGCATTCATACAATCGTTCAAATGCTTAATCTAAGAAAATAAATGCAAACCAATTTCAGAAATAGTGTATGGTCACGCAGAACGTCCTTCCATTTAAGAAAATTACACGCACACACATCTAAAAATGTAATTTCATTTAAACAGTGGTAAAACCCCTAATGGTGCGATTGTAAAATTGCTTCACTGGTACAGTGGATAGTGTACAATTTTTGACCACTCAGAATGTGGTCATACAGGAACTTGGATCCCAAGCGCATAGGAAAATTATTCTCCAAGAAATGTCTCCAGATTTTTAAGAGTTGCAGAAACTGGAAATCTATTCTGGTGGAATTTTCTAAAAAGATTCAGTGATACTTATATCTAGTGATTGCTGATGTATTGGAAGGTATGTCACTTTATCCTGAGGTTTATTAAAGTAGAAGTAAACCATGGTAGGTGACGACCATAATTTGACCCTACCTGCTGACAATTTTTTGTTTAAGCTTTACTTCAACTCTAAACCTGGTTCACATCTATGCATTGTTTAGTGCATTTTCAGTTTTGCAATAACACACTAGTCCATTTAACATGGTTTCCTATGGACATAGTTCACAGCTGTGCATTTTATGGAAAGGGCCAGGGTTTCTTTTGTTTTTTGGTTACATAGACTTCAATGGCTTAAAGATGTGTCTTGAAAAAAGGTAAAATGCACCTGCAATATGCAAACTGCAATCCGCACAAGTGTGAATCAGGCCTAAACCTCTCCTGAACTTCATTCCTGAAATCTGAAAGCTCTAGAAAGGATACATTTTTGCATCAACGGGTGGACTAGTCTGGTAAAAAAAAGCAATTCCTTGGACATTCTACAACTAGGCACAGCAATCAAACACAACAATAATCATGATCCATCACCATATTTAAGCTCAATTCACCGAGCTAACACACCAGAAACAGTAAATAAAAAAAGTCAAGTTATTTTCAATCCAATGAAATTTGAAAATGATAGTTACATGACAGTTACGGTGCCTTAACCACCTTAATACTGGACACTTTCACTCCATTCCTGCCCAGGTAAATTTTCAGTGCTCTCACACGGTACCCAAATTAAACCTTTATCATTATTTTTTGAGACATGTAGAGCTTTCTTTTTTTTTATTTAATCACCATTACATTTTATGTTATAAAAAGGCAAAAAAATACTAAAAATTAAAAAAAAAAAAAAATCTGGTTTCCGTTGTAAAATTTTGCAAAGAAGTCATCCTTCTTTATAAATTTTGGCAAAAATGTATTCTGATACATTTCTTTGGTAAAAAAAAAAAAAATACAACTATATCAGTGTATATTATTTAGTCTGTGTTAAAAGTAGAGTCTACAAACTATGGTATATACTGTGCTTTGAAAAAGTATTTATACCCCGTGAACTTTTCCACATTTTGTCATGTTACAATCTAAAAACATAAATGTATTTTATTTTGTTTAACTTTCAAAAGATTATTTGTTTTCATCTGAAAAATATAATTCAGAAAGAAGTATGACAATGAAATTTACATTCGTACGTAGAGGTATAATATGAACATTAACAATAGTTGGAACATTAAAGAGACAACTGTCTGATTTCCTCTTAACAATAGACAAAGACTAAACATATATTAGAGGTGTTTACCTCCACCCCGACACCCCAATTGGGTACAAGTCGTGTCTCTAGGGTTGTGGGAAACACTACCAACCTCAAATTTCCCACATCTAAAGAGTTGCATTGAAATTGTCCATAGTGTTAATCAAAGTTCTTTATCATAGAAGTTGTATTAAAGAGACATGGAGGCCATTCATCTACATACAATTTTAGTTGAGGTTCTCTTCACTTAAATCAATTCAAAAGGAGTGCGCATGCGCGGGATCTCAGATGCGGTCATGATCTGACCGAGCCCCCGGCACCCCGTCCCTTTGCAGCCAACGACAGCGCAGGTAACGGAGCCCGAGAGCCGGCACTAGGACAGGCTAAGCCAAGTTATGAACCGAAGGGCGCAGGGACAGCTGAAGAGGGGACAGCGGAAACAGCCTAAGGCTAAGAGAGGACCGGGGCCTTCCCCAGCACAATACAATATGGCGGCCGGACGTCCAGACACACGAGGCAGCACGACGGCTAAACTTGGAGGCACAGCACTGAAGGGGGACAAGCTGCATCACCCAGGGCCCTATGGGGACCTGTTCTCATCCCAATCCTCTGGATACTTGGAGCCTGATCAGCAGGGTGAGTCTGGTTTGTTATCTCATCCCCCTTCCCCTGCTCTCTATGCAGACAGGCAGGACTCAGTGCATTCACTGGTATCCTCCATGGACAGAAACATGGCTGATTTAACTGAAGCTTTGTTCAGCCAGCCTAGCCAGGAGATGTAGGGTCCCCCCCCCCGACCCAGGTCCCTCATTATTCCCCTGATGCAGTGCTGCTAGCACAATTTTTTACTATGCTCCAGCAAGAACTTTCTAAGGCCTGTACTCTCATAACAACTGACCTTAAAAAAGATATTCACTGCCTTGGCGAACAATTTGAGATGATAGAGACAAAGGTGGACAGTACTATTAAGATGGTCAATCAGAATGCCACCATGATCACAGACCTTCAAGATAGGTTGGAGGAGGCCTACACAAAAATTGAAGATTTGGAGAACCGCTGACGTAGGTACAACATACACATTCGCAGCCTTCCAGAAACGCACACTGATCTAGAAGGGGCCATGAAAGAAATTATGCATGAACTGATTCCGGACATTGCTGCCCATCAAATGGAAATTGACCGCATTCATTGAGCTCTGGCAGCTCTGAGGTCTGATGGACTCCCACGTGACGTTATCGTCAAGCCACATTACTATCGCATAAAAGAGAAGCTGATGTTTGCTGGCCGGAACAGACAAGACCTGTCATTGCATGGCACACCTATCCAACTCTTTACTGACTTGGCACCCTCAACAGTTCAGAAACGCAGAAATCTGCATCCACTTCTGCAGCAGCTGATAGACAAACAGATTAAATACCGCTGGGCTTTTCCATTCAAGCTTTCATTCACTTACAAGGGGAGAACCCACTCATTCTCCACGTTCCAAACAGGCGGGGATCTTCTTCTGAATATTGGCATCATCTCCAGGGACTCTCCGGCACAGTCCTCATCGCACCCCGATTCTCGTCCTCTTTCTTCGCTATGGCAGGATGGCAAGCACTCCCAAGTCAGAAATAACTATTGGACCACCTGACCCGGAGAACTGTCCGTTAACCCTTTTGGGGGGGGGGGGGTTGTAGTTTGGCTAAGGACGACTGTCCTGGGTTCTTTCGTTTTCAACTTGATTGGCCTGAAAAGGGTGTATGAACAGTTTCCTTATTCTATTTTTGATATTCGCAAAGTTTTTTCTGTTTTATACTTTTTTCTTTATCATTTTTTTTTCTATTGAAAACCACCTTTTAATGCTGACATGGTGCCCCACCGGGACCTTAGTAGAGTGGGTCTTTTTGGCCTACCTATGTGGGGAGTGGGGGCCCTTTGACTGGAGGGGCTTCCCTTTGATAAGTGGACCCCAGGGCAGGAACAACCAAAGGGGAACCGTCCTGCCCTGGGGTCGCCACCCGGGGGGACTTGCAGATATTTGATAATTCCAGACGTGTTACACTTTTACCTGTTGATGATGTTACTAGTTGGACTCCGTCTGGCCTGCTTACAAGAGTAATTCTGGTTATTTGGGTCAGGGTGGTTATGCATGCCACCTGATAGCGAGACTACTCACCCTCCTTGGAGGATGGCACCCTTGCGCATAATGTACCGGACTTTAAGTCTGGTTGGGGTTGTTCCCTGTACCTTTTCACTTTTTTTGTTTAGGGAACTTAAGCATAGACTTCTAGGCCTTAGGCCGAACAATGTCTTTTCTATGTCTCACTATGTTCCTAATGTTTTATTTTCTTATATTTTCCCCTCCCTTCTCACAAGCCTCAAGCCTGCACCCACTGTGTTGTGACTGGATCGGAAGATCCAAGGGGAGGTTGGTCCTCGCCCTGACAACCCTCACCACTTGTCGGATCATACAAGGTAAGAGTGTGGAAAATGCATGGACCATTTAGGGTTTAAAACTGTCTATGCGACTATCTATGCAATTGGAGATGCATACTTCAATCAAACTTAAATATTGTGTCAAGCTTTATATACATTGTACATACAGTCTGGATCCATATGCAATGTAGCCTATGCACACCTTCGCCTATGTCTCGTAGATACATTCTGACAGTGTCCCGTTCAGTGGACAACAGCAATATATACAACTATTTTGAATACTTGCTGGTATCTTGTGCTTTGCGGTTAATCGCAGAGTGAAAATTGGAAGGTGTATGGACTGGCTATATTGCTGATCCAATGTGGAAAATGCATAGACCAATTAGGGTTTTAAAATTGCGTTACCCTCTGATATGTTTAAGATCATAAGATATGTGTCAGAAGGGTGTATGAATGCATGATGTGAATGTACTCCATTAGGGAGAAGTTTTTTATGTTTTGTGTAGGGCAGTACACGCCAACACTGTGTTTGTTTTTAAATGGAAGTTATGAATAATAAAAATTCTGAGCACCAGGTAATTCACAGGAAATGGTTAACAGGAAAATAGGTTGGCAACACCTGAGTGTTATCCAGGTTGAGTATAGGTAGCTCTAGCTCCCCTTTTTAAGGAGTGCAGGTCAATAGCTTCCCAGTTCTGATGAAGTTCAGAGAGTAGCGGAAACAAACATGTAAACTTGTGGGGTACAGGGAACCCCCTATACATGTCTAAGCCTTGCTACCTTTCCCTTTGTTAGCTCAGTGACATTTGCACCTTGAGCTTTGATGCAACCATTTGAAGGATATCCTATGGAGACATGAACAATACATAGTGACTACAACTGCCATATGCTCTGCATTGAGATACTTTTTGAACTGGAGACTGAAGATTTATTATCCTATTCTGGACATTGGCACTACAAACTATCACTATAGACAGTGGACATCTATCATTGTCCTTCACTGGATATAAGATCCTACTATCACCTCACCGGACAACCACTTTTATAATGAGCAGCACTACAGGTACTAGGGAGATATACGCATGGATGGTTTGGCTGCAGACCCCTTGAGCAAATGTGTGATTATAGACTGGATGGAATAGCTACGATCTCGAGCTATCATTTGACTACAAACAGTGAGTAAATCTTGTGTTACACGGTTGTGAAACATTGCTGCTAATACTGTCACTTACAACCATTTGTCTAATCACCTATCCAAACCTGTAAGCTGCAAAAGCAACACAAGGAACCACTTCAAGGACATGCTTGCCTAAGCAACCCAATGAACTATATCCACACGTTATGGGAATCAGTTCAGATATCTATCAGTGGTAACATTGTTGCATTCTCATTAAGTGCATCTCAGGTGAAATTGATTGTGAAGAAAAACTATAACTACAGTGCCTCTGCCATCTC
The DNA here is from genome assembly GCF_905171775.1 of Rana temporaria. Lineage (NCBI taxonomy): Eukaryota > Metazoa > Chordata > Amphibia > Anura > Ranidae > Rana > Rana temporaria. The sequence goes on from NC_053490.1 coordinate 188,682,014, forward strand.
TTCAATGTCTCCCTAATAACTTTCAATTAATGAAACCAGATTCACATGGAAGCTACATACGTTTCCAAACGGTGATCTCCATGAGAGACTTTCTCAGCTATTTCAGGCTCACAGTCCCTCTGGTTTTGTTAGTATTAATTACTTTGTCGGTCACTAGTCCTAGTGGAGGGTTATATTACCACTACCATTATATAGGATAATTTTTCATGTCCTTCCTTTGGTTTCCCTCTTTGCTGCGTTCCCTCACATAGATAGTGGTAACTTTTACTTGTCATTTCAGGAAACCACTGTCCTGTGTGGGAACTATTAGGGATATATTGTTATAGCAATTGGGCTTTTATATGGGGGGGTATCTGTGTATTGTGTAAAGGGTGGGTGCGCTATTTATTTACTCTGACCCACCTTGGGGAGGATCGAGTATTCCCTCATTCTAGTTAACAGTATATGCCGGTCTGTGGGGGGGTGTCCATTGGGGAATTATCTGGGTAGATCCACCTATTTTTAGGGGACCCATTTTTTATGCCTGATACATGTGTGTTTTTTTTTATATATTTTTTCAATAAACATGTAGTTAACTCTTTAGGGTGTGCAGCAGTCTGTCTCTTTTTTATTTTTGTTATATTGTACTTTTTGATTGCACCCCCCGATAATATTGGTGAGTACTGGACTATTCTTTATTAGGTGGGATTTCCATATTCTCCCCTTTTTTCCTCTTGTAACAAGAGACCCATTTTTAAAGACTTCTGCGCCCCGATATCTCAATATAAAATATCCACAATTTTTCCTTGCGGGGGGAGCGGAAAAAAAGGGGGGTTGGCCATCTGTTTTTCTAAACCGACTCCTTTTACGCCAATCAGAATTATCAAGGACAAGGGAGGTAGATATCTTATGGCAGTGGGACGTTTTCATGAACAAGGTCTATTTTATATCGTATTATGCCCTGAATACAGGACAGACAGAATTATTTTGCAAAATGTTTCGGATAATGTTACCCAAAGCCCAGGGACAGATAATAATAGGGGGTGACAGTAACATTCCCCTAGACCGCATCATGGACAAATCAGACCCTACTAAACCGACTCTAAAGCGACCACCGACTGGTAGAAGCAGGATAGCACACCTAATTCATTTCCATGGACTGATCGACGCCTGGCGGGAAAATAACCACACAGTTAAAGATTACACCTATTATTCACAGGTCCATCACACATTCTAGGATTGATCACCTTTTGGTGCGTACTCCCTTACTCCCATACATAACCTCAGTTAAGATATTGAATACTCCTTGGTCGAACCACTCCCCGATTAAACTTTCCATTATGGGCCTCTGGACTAAATCTAAACACTCCCCCTGGAGACTTAATGTCAGTTTATTGAATGACCCAACACTCTATGCAGAAATAGAGCGGGAAATACAGGATTTTCTTTCAGTTAATGAGCCTTCGGACACATCACCCGCGATTAATTGGGCGGCTACGATTCGGGGGAAACTGATACAGGTTGCGGCCAGGGCAAAGCGAGCTCGGGAACAAGACAAACTTCTAAAATCCAAGTTAGAGGACTTGATGGGAGATCAAGCTAGGAACCCCCAGATGGACCTGAGACACAAAATAGATGAAGTGAGACTTGCATTAAATTTAAGTTTGACCACTCGCGCTGAGAAGCATATTAGTTGGTCTAAGCACAGATTTTATACCATGGGAGACAAACCAACCACAATGTTAGATAGGAAGCTAGTACCCAGACCTTATACGCCAGCTTTACCTAAATTGCGACTGCCCACTGGCACTTACACTCAGAACCCCGAGAGGATAATTCGGGAATTCTATACATTTTATGCTAAATTATATAGTTCACCGACTAACCCGGACATGTCTAAGGCTGAGAATTTTTTTTAGCAATATTCAATTGCCTAGATTGACACAGGCCCATGCCAATCTGATGGATGAAGCATTTACAGAAACGGAGATAAAAACCTTGCATCCCAATAAGGCACCAGGCCCTGATGGCTTTCCTGGATATTATTATAGAAAATATCAAGATGTACTTGTTCCCCATTTATGTAGGTTATTTACGCCCTGAGACAAGATTGTAAGCTTCCTAGTTACGAAAATGCAGCTTATATAAATGTGATTCCCAAACCGGGGAAGGGCCATGGAGACTGTGCCAATTATCGGCCAATCTCCTTGATCAATACGGACCTAAAAATTCTGACAACAATTTTGGCACAAAGATTGAATACTTTCTTCTCACGCTACATCCATCCTGATCAGGCTGGTTTTGTTCTGAATAGGCAGGCATCAGACCAAACTCGGAGACTGATCAATATCATCTCGGCAATACAATCCAACTGGGATGGTGGGGGTGTCAGAAAGGGCATGTTGCTTTCGCTGGAGATCCAGAAGCTGTTTGACTCTATTTCCTGGGACTTCCTGTTTGACGTCCTGAGTCGTTATGGGTTTGGACAGCGCTTTCTGGGTCTCCTGCAGACCCTATACGACGCACCAAGTGCTACTTTAATGCTCAGGGGATATTCCTCCCAACCTTTCGCAATCAGAAGGGGAACTAGACAGGGTTGTCCACTATCCCTGTTATTGTTTGCCTTGGCGATTGAACCGCTAGCGATAAAAGTTTGCTCGTGTCCAGATATTCGGGGAATTACTTCAGGAGAATATGAGCACAAATGCTTGCTCTTTGCCGACAATCTATTACTGACCCTGACGTCGCCGACCACCTCCCTTCCTAAACTTTATGCTATTTTGCAACCATTCTCTGACCTCTTAGGGCTAAAAATCAATCATAGTAAATCTAAGGCGCTGAATCTATCACTGCCAAGATCTACCCAGACAGCGCTTGAGCAGGCTTTTAGCTTCAGCTGGGAATCTGATGCGCTCTCTTACTTAGGTGTCCGTTTGACCCCGTTTATTGAAATGTTATATAGAAAGTATTACCCGGCCCTTTTTAATTGATTAACTGAAGATTTAGCAAAGTGGCAGATTCACCCTCCATCGTGGTTCGGCAGACTTCACTCTATAAAAATGAATGTTTTACCTAGATTATTGTATTTATTTCGCACTTTACCAGTACCAGTGGCTTTTACTGATTTAAAAATTTTCCAAAGAAAACTCCTTCAGTATGTTTGGGGAAACAAGAGGCCTAGGGTGAATAGGAGTAGGACTGCCGTCTCTGAGCACCTTATTACGTTTGTAAACTTGTAACTAGTCCAACTTGAATAGTATGAAATAAACCATTCATCCAACGGAAATTGTCAACAAAAGAGCTTCTCAAAGCCTTAAGGCCAGAATCATATTTCAAGTTATCTTTTAGAGAAATAAAGTATAAATGAAAGAACAAAATCTCCAAAGAAAGGAACGTAAAGGAAATAATAGATTTAGGTTAGCCAACCACCCAGACTCAGCCCCCCTCCCCCGCTCAATACTGATTGAGTGACAGAATTATAGGTATACCCATGTGTTGCGCCCATGGTTCCCATGCCGCCTCAAACATTTTAACTGAATCTAGTAGGGTGCTTACCCATCTTCTCTTGTGACATTATCCAATAGATTTTCCTATTGGTTGCTAGAATTTAAACTCTGGGTTGTTTCCAGGCCTTAGCTGGAGCCACTGATGGGGATTTGGGAATTAAATAACCCATGACATTATGGATGAGTTAAAAAAATCTTGTTCCAAAAACATCTAAGTTTCAGGCAGTCCCATCATACGTGCATCATCGAGCCCAACATATGGCAACCTCTAAAGCATAGAGGAGAGGACCAGATGCCATCTTGTAAGCACTTTATGACTCACTTTTATTAGGGATGTATTATAGATTCCTTTGTAGGATCTGGAGAAGGCTCTATGCCATTCCTCCAAGTGCTGGTGTTCTTGAAGATCACTCTCCCATGCCATCATATATGAGCGTTTAGCAGAGGTTATTGCCAGTGACAAGTAGATTGAGATATCCCCCTTTTTGTTCCGCAACACCATTGCTTGCATGCCGTAAATTTCAGGGGATCAGGTTTGCTTGTCCATAAGGTATGCACAATGTGTGAGATTTGATGAAATCAAAATTTCTCAGAATCTGGTAGATCCAGTTTGTTAATGCAGTGGTTGTGCGAGATCGGCCCACTGAGCTAAAAACAAAACAAAAAAAATGGCCAATACGGTACATTCCCTTATCCAGCCACCTTTTTAAAGCCCCGATATTCAATCCTGGATTGAACATTGGGTTATGAAAAATATGAGTTAAGGGCTGGGTGTCAGAGTTCAGAGAAGGAGGGGGATAGCGCACACGCGTCACATGGCTCATCTCCGTTTGGGAGGAGGGCTCTGTGATTGACCATCCTGATCACAATGGCTGTGTCCAATCACATCCATCATGTGACGTAATTTGGGAGCCAGTTGCTAGGTGATCGGCTCTGCTCTCCTCACATGGAAGTGGTCAGTGAGGAGAGCGGATCTCTGCAGCCATCCGATGATCAGTGAGTATGAGCTGTTTTTTTACAGCTTTTTACACACTTATCACCGGCCTATTGTCCCCACACAATGTCCCCAAAATAGTGTTCCCAAAACACTGTCACCACACACGTCCTCACACAGTAAAAACACCTGTCCCCACATATGCAACAGTAAAATCACATGTCCCAATGATCATCTGCACACATATGTCCATTATCATCTGAAAATTGGCCTGGGAAGTAAAGGGGCAAAAGTGCCCAGCATTGAAGTGGTTAAAGAAAGTATGTGCATTGGTCTAGGTTAAAGTCTTACAAGTCTGACACAGAGGCCTGGTGACAAAAAGACCCCCCCCCCCCCTAAATAAACCTACTGCTCTAGTGGAATAGGCTTTAGCAAGAAAACTGGAGCACTATCTCTCAACTTATATGCCTGACCAATAAACTGTCAAATCCACTTACCAAAAGTCAGAGAACCTCTTAAGACCTTCTGGAATGACAAAAAGGGAATTAGTCTACCTAAAAGAAGCAAAGACAGAAAGGTAAACCCCGATGGCCTTCACCACATCAAGGCAATGGAGAGAAATCCAACCAGAGCCAGACCTAAGCAAAATAACACAATATCCTCATTAAGGTAAATAGTAGAGACTGCTTTGGACAGAAATTGGGTCATTGGTCTCAAAACAACCATGTAAGTCCAAATGGGGCTTCCTAAAGGAGGGCAATGACAGCTTAGAAACTTGTCTGGCCAAAATGATGGCTACAAAAAGGCCAACATATGGGATTACTTATTATTTTGTAAGCTCTTCTGAGCAGGGCCCAATTAATCCTCTTGTATTTTATTGTATTATAACTGAATGGTCTCCCTTTTATATTGTAAAGTGCTGCGTAAACTGTTGGCACTATATAAATCCTGTATAATAATAACTACATCAAGGAATTGTCATTAGAACATGACAGTAAAAGATTATTGGTTATATTGGAGGCTTTAAAAAAAAATATATATATTATATATATATATATATATACATATATACATATATATATATATATATACACATATATACATATATATATATATATATATATATATATATATATATATATATATATATATATATACCTGATGGGGGTACAACAACATTTGGCCCAACTGGAGAAAAGAATGGACACATTCCACCAAAGAAAATATGCAGGTAAAACTCCAGACACCCCAGTGGAAATAAGTCTTCCATGTTTGATGATAAATTAAATTATACAGGAAGACTTGCATGCTTTAAGCATGGAAGAGAACCCTGTCTCGCAGAACCAGAGATTTGTAACAGTAAGGCCATCAAAGCCAGCAAATAAACAGTGTGGAAGATTAACCATTGAGATGACAGATCTAGTAGAAGCCACAGAGTATTGGCTAACAAACAAAAAAGTCAGCGTACCAAGGCCAACACACATGGAAGATGTTACCACATATTTAACCTGATAGATTACATCCAAAACATTTAAGGATGCACAAAGGCATTGAGAGCCTTTAAATGATGGGATTAATGCCTTCTTTGTGTTTGAGAACTATAAAAAGGTTTGAAAAAAATCTTGAAATCTTTTGATTGGATGCACACAAATGAATCCCAAGGTTCAATAATCCCTGAATGGCTAAAAGAAGGCACAGTCAATGCGACTAACAGTCAATGCGGCTAACAGGAGACACCAAACCTGAAATCGAGATGGGAGACAGAGAAAAATTATATTTTGTAACCTCTAAATACGATCTTCCGTACACATTTGCCGGCTAGGCAAGTGTCTCTCAAATTTCCACTAAAGCCCCCTGGTACCCCCCCCCCCTCTCTGATAGAGCTGGTAGCAGAAGATCTGCATTCTACAGTTTATTTGCAGGCCTGAAACCCCTGGGTTTGCCAAGGATGTCAAGAACACTTGTGGGCCCGGGAACTAGGGTTGCAAACCTCATCCCTTTAAAACCAAACACATATAAATTACACAGGTTCCTGTGGCTGATTAAGGTGGTAATTAAACTCACTTGGTGCATTATCTGCATTAAATTAGCCTCAAAACCTGTGTGAGGCTGGGTTCACACTACTACACTACTTTCATCCTACTTTGCTCTGCTACATCGGTCCTACATTTATCCTACATTGGTCCTACATCCATCCTACTTTCATGAACAGGATACTACTTTGGTCCGACTTCAATGATATTTAATGGGTTGAAGTAGGATCAATGTAGGACCAAAAGTAGTACAGGGAGCATTTTCAAAGTCGGACCGACTTGTGTAGGACCAGTTAAGATGGCTCTCATAGGGAAACATTGATTTTTACACGTCATGCGACATGAGCTCCCAATGTAGGACCGTTTGTCGGACAAGTGTGAACCCAGCCTCATTGATAGGTGTTCGGGTTTAAAGGGATGAGGTGGCAACCCTACCGGGAACAGAAACCTGAAAAAAAAAAGACCGACAGTCTCCCACAAAGGGTAGTTGAAAAAAAAAAAAAAACATTCTTAAAACTATTGCCTGAACAACCTGCACTTAAAGTGTTACTAAACCCACAGCAGTAAAAAAAAATGTCTGTATATGCAGTAAAGCATGCTTGTTATGCTTACTGTGGAATCTAAGGGGTTAATCCTCTGCATTGTATAAAAAGGCTGTTTCATCATGTCTCCCCTGATCATCACCTTCTTTCAGTGTCTCCAAATCCTCTCTGCATATTATAAATGGAAAGAGGCAGGCTGCACATGCTTAGTTCGATGTGTATTGCTAGAGAGCTTTTTTTTTTGTCTTGGGAAAATGCATGTGATCAGTACATGGCCAATCAGCCCTGTCCAGAGGGCCAAGGGTCATGAAGTTTAATAGGAGTTTTCATTCTGCTCTCACTCTCCTAACAGCTTTACCACACACATAAGTCACAAGGTAAACACTGCTGAAAAGAAAAGGTATTTAGCAGTTTTTATTTACTAAAATAATTGCATTTCCATGTTCTCTGTACTGTGGGAGACCAGATCTAGTGAATGCAGGGTCCAGAGTTTAGTAATGCTTTACGCTGGCTGGCCCTCCAGATCTGGAGGGATAACTAAAATATAACCCAGCTAGCACACAGCATCGTACATAAAGTTTAATGCAGTGATCATCTGGTCAACACAATCAAATTGTGTGTTAACTCCAAAGGTCATAAAAGCCTAATTTAGCAGTTTAGACCAGCAAGCAATAGTCTGTGTGATAGGTGTGGAGGAAATCATGGGTTAAAGGGATTGAGAAATTACTTCTAACGTCTTGTCAGTAGGGTCTTAATAGGATGGAACATCTTCATTGGAATGATTTTAGAGCTTTACTGAGGTGAGACAGTGGTGGGTCAACTGCGGGAACAGTAGTATTGCAACAAAATCCACTGGGAATAGGC